>NC_046284.1:41058859-41358859 GCF_004115265.2 Rhinolophus ferrumequinum
CCTTGTTTTTCATCACGTTGAATATTTCATGCCAATTCTTTCTTGCCTGCAAAGTTTCTATTGAGAAATCAGCTGATAGGCTTATGGGAGCTCCCTTGTAAATAACTATTTGTCTTTCTTTTGCTGCTTTTAAGATTCTCTTTTACTTTAATCTTTGCCATTTTTAAAAATTGCTTGTTTGTAAATTTTAAAAAAATAATGTTTTTATTATTAGTTTAGGTAAAAATATATGGTGATGGAAGGGGAACTGACTCTGGGTGGTGAACACACAGTGTAATTTATGGATGATGTGATACAGAATTGCACGCCTGAAATCTATGTAATTTTACTAACAATTGTCACCCCAATAAATTTAAAAAATAAAATTAAAAAAAAAAAAAACCTTTGCTATTTTAAATATAATGTCTCTTGGCTTGGACCTGTTTGGTTGATCTTCTTTGGGACTCTCTGTACTTTTTGGGGTTGTATGTCTATTTTCTTCACCAGATTAGGGAAGTTTTCAGTAATTATTTCTTCAAATAGGTTCTCTTGTTCCCTCTCTTCTCCTTTTGGTACTCCTATGGGGCGAATATTGGTACTCTTGATGTTGTCCCTGTGGTCCCTTAAACTATCTTTATTTTTTTTAATTAATTTTTTTCTTATTGTTGTTCCAATTGGGTGTTTTTTTTTACTTTTCTTTTGTGTCACTTTGTCCTCTAAATCGCTGAGCTGATCCTGTGTATCATCTAATCTGTTGTTTATTCCTTCTAGTATATTCTTCATTTCAGTTGTATTTTTAATTTCAGACTTTTCTTTTGTGGTTTGTATGTTCTTCTTTATTCTTGCTATCATTTAGTTGAAGTTCCCCTTAAGTCCCTTAAGCATTCCTATCACCAGTGTTTTAAAATCTGTCTCAAATACGCTGTTCACCTTCATTTCATTAGTTCTTTTTCTGGAGTTTTCTCCTGTTCTTTTATTTGGGACATGTTTCTGTGTTTCCTCATTCTGGCTGCCTCTCTGTGTTTGCTTCTATGTAGTAATTAGATCACCATATTGTTTTTCATAGAGGCTGTATCAATTTACATTTCCATCAGCATTGTATCAGGGTTCCTTTTTCTCCACAGCCTCTCCAACACTTTTTATTACTTATCTTGTTTATGATATCCATTCTAACAGGTGTGACATGGTATTTAATTGTGGTTGTGATTTGCATTTCCTTAATAGCTAGTGAAGTTGAGCATGTTTTCATATATCTGTTGGCTATTTCTTTGTCTTCTTTGGAGAAGTATCTGTTCAGGATTTTTGCTCATTTTTAATTGGATTGTTTATTCTTTGTTGTTTAGTTGTCTGAGTTCTTTATTTATTTTGGATATGATCCCCTCATTAGAGCTGTTTTTTCCACATATCTTCTCCCCTTTGATTGGTTCCCTCTTTGTTTTGTTGATTGTTTCATTTGCTGTGCAGAAGCTTTATAGTTTGATATAGACCTATTCATTATTTTTGCTTTCACTTCCCTTGTCTTTGAGGTCAAATTCATAAAATTGTCTCCAACATCAAGGTCCATATGTTTAGTATCTATTTTTCTTCCATTCAATTTATTGTTTCAGGTCTTATATTTAGGGCTTCATTCCATTTTGAGTTTATTTTTGTGTATGGAGTCTTCATTCTGGAGCTACTGCAGTCACAGGAGAGGGAACAATTTGGACTGCTAGTGCTCTGCTAATGGCCCACAGTCCCGACTGAGGGATAAGCATATAACATGGCTGAACCCAACACTCACGGCAGAGACCTCGAAGTAAAGACTGAGGTAAGTAAAATGAAAACAGCAGGTTAAGCCCTCACTGCCCAGAAGAGAACAGAAGGCATAGGCACGGAACCTAGCTGACCCATGCCAACCCGTCCAGAGCACGCGCCACTCCCAGTGCTAGAAGTGAAAGGGTAGTAGTGTCATATCAAAAGAACAGAATATTTGCAGCTCTGAGAACTGTGGCCTGCAGCCACAGACTTGCAGACCAACTAGTTCCAGAAAAGGGGAGGGAAGCTTGGGTGTAGGACTGGCTGTGTTCATGTTTGCTGCCATTGCAACTGGGCCACATCTCATAACCACCTCGCCTCTGTCCCCACCATTCTGGGTGGATCCCTGAAAGAGTAAACAGAGACACTGAAACACACAGGCTCTGAAACTTGTGCAGGGAGAGCATTGGAACTTCAGAAGCTCTCCACATCTCCCCACAGAGGCGGTGACCTGTGACCCAGGTGAACTATTCATAAAAAAAAAAAAGCCCACCTTCCAGGGAATCCCCACATTGTGTGAAAAGCCAGAACAAAACACAGAAAATATAACACTACAGCGTGAGAGAGAATAAAAGGCTGCAGTCAGAGAGAAAATAAAACTTTCTACCAATACCTACTGGAAAATAAATGAAAGACTTCTTCTTATCAACCTGTTGCAGAGTCCACTCCTGTAGATGCCTAAGAAGAGAAATAGTAATTCACTAATTGCTATGAGTAACCAAGGCAACAAGACAGCTCAGACAGAGAGTGAAAAGTCTCCAGAAAAGGAACTTAAAGATATGGAAATATGTGACTTAAATGACAGAGAACTCAAGACTGCAGTTCTGAAAAAACTCGACGAGATGCAGGAAAACACAGACAGGCAATTTAATAAACACAGAAACAAAATAAAATAAAAAAATGAACACTTTACCAAAGAGATTGAAATTTTAAAAATGAACCAATAGAATTTCTGGAGATTAAGAACTCAATAAAAGAAATGAAGAATGAAATAGTCAGCTTAGGTAATAGAGTTGACCAGAAGGAGGAAAGAATCAGTGACATCGAAGATAGAAATGACACAGATGGAAGAAGAAAGAGACTTGGGAGTTAAAAGAAATGAAAGAACTCTACAAGAACTTTCTGACTCCATCAGAAAGAGTAATATTAGAATAATGAGCATACCAGAAGGAGAAGAAAGGGAGAAAGGAACAGAGAGTATATTCAAACAAATAGTCGATGAGAACTTCACAAACTTGTGGAAAGAACTGGATCCTTGAACCAAGAATCAAACGTAAAACCTGACTACCTCATCCCACACAGGCCTACTCCAAGGCAGATTTTATTGAAACTGTCAAAAATTAATGACAAATAAAGAATCCTCAAGGCAGCCAGGGAAAAGAACACAGTAGCCTACAAAGGTAGCCCATTAGGTCATCATCAGATTTTACAGCAGAAGATCTACAAGCCAGGAGGGAGTATAATCAAATATTCAAGCTATTGAAAGAGAGAAATTATGAGTCAACAATAATATATCCAGCAAAGATATCCTTTACACATGAAGGAGGAATAAAGATATTTCCAGACGTACAGAAGCTGAGGGAATTTTCTAATACAGGACCTGCACTACAAAAAATAAGGAGGCAATTTGACTTGAAACAAAAGAAGCAAAGGAATACAAAACCAGGAGTAGTATTACAAACAGACAGAAGCTGGAAATGGCAACCCCTATGCCAAATAGGACACTATACACTTAAACATCACATACATGGTAAAGAAGGAAAAAAAAAACACACAAAAAAAACGAAAACGACAACTTGATTACCCTGATACCAAAATCTGGTAAGGATAATGCAAAAAAAATTTTTTTTAAATTGCAGACAAATATCTCTGATGAATAGAGATGCAAAAATCCTAAACAAAATTTTAGCAAATCAAATGCAACCGTGTATTAAAAAGACTATACATCAGGAACAAGTGGGGTTCATCCTAGGGGCACAAGAATGGTTCAACATATGCAAATTGATCAATGTGGTACACCATATAGACAAAATAAAGGACAAAAAACATATGATTATATCAATAGATGCAAAAAAGCAATTGAGAAGATGCAACATCCATTTATGATTAAAACACAATAAAATAGGTATAGAAGGAAAATACCTCAACATAAGAAAGGCCATATATGACAAGCCCTCAGCTACTATCATAATTATCAGTGAAAAATGGAGGCCCTTTGCTCTATGTTCAGGAACAGGACAGGGCTGTCTCCTATCACTTCTGCTTTTCAACATAGTATTGGAAGTTCTAGCTAGAGCCATCAGGCAAGAGAAAGAAATAAAAGGCATCCAAATGGACATTGAAGAAGTTAAATCGTACCTTTTTGCTGATGACATGATGCTACATATAGAAAACCCTAACGACTCCACCAAAAAGTTGTAAGAAACAATAAACGAATACAGTGAAGCTGCCGGCTACAAAATCAATGTAGAAACATCTGTTGCACTCCCATATACCAACAATGAAATCTCAAAAAAGAAATAAAAACACCAATTCTTTTTGCAATGGCAACAAAAGAATAAAATACCTAGGAATAAAATTGGCCAAGGAATTGAAAGACCTGTGTACTGAACAGTATAAGAAATTTTTCAAAGAAATTGAAGAAGACACAAAGAAATGGAAAGACATTCCATGCTCATGGATTGGAAGAATCAACATAGTTAACCACATGACACCCTGCATGAAAAATGGTGCAGAGAGCAGGGTCTCCCGCGTGACAATAACAATCAATAGCATTATAAAAATTACCTATCAGGTGTTATAAATTTAAGAGCTATAGCAGCCCTGGACTCCAAATTGAATTAAAACTTTGACTAGCTTTCTTAAAAGAAGGTAACAAGGGCAATTGAGCAAAATATTTTGGTGAGATAAGTAAAAATAATTTACTACACCTGGAAAATAGGTCAAAGGACACATTCAAACAGTAATGGGTCACTAATGTTTTCTGTGTATCTTAGTATATGAAAGAAATATTGTTAGGTGAAATCATAGATGCAAACTTGTCTTCATCAAATTCCCTGACTTTGAAAATAACTGCACTTTCGGAGACGGTGTCACGCGGGCGCAGGACGCCGACCTAACTCAGTGCTCTGAGCTCGCTACATCCAGGAACTACTGCAGCTGCGGGAGAGGGAAGAACTCGGACTGCTAGGGCTCCGCTTATGGCCCACAGGGCTGAGAGGGCAGCATATAACACGGCTGAACCCAACGCTCACGGCAAAGACCTCGGAGAAAAGACTGAGGGAAGAAGGCTGAAAACGCTGGTTTAAGCCATCACTGCCGCAGAGAACGGAAGCCTTAGGCACTGAGACTAGCCGCCTCCTTCCTACCATCCCAGAGCTCGCCCCGCCCCGACCTGCCCAGTGCTAGAAGTGGAACAGTAGCAGTGTCAGATCGAAAGAACAGAATATTTGCTGTTCTGAGAACTGTGGACCACAGACATAGATTTGCAGCCCAACTAGTTCTGGCAAAGGGGAGGGAGCTGTGCAAGAAGGGCTGGCTTTGGTGATAGTCACCACCATTATTCTGGGTCAACTCTCACAACTCACCCCGCCCCTGGCCCCACCTATCTGGACAGATACCTGCAGGAGTAAACAGAACTGCAGAAACATACGGGCTCTGAATCTGGTGCAGGAAGAGCTTTGGAACTTCAAAAGCTCTCCGCATACTTATATGGACACTGCGCCGTGTGACCCAGGTGAAATATTAACAGATGAGAAGCCCGTCTCCCAAGAAATCCCCCCATTGTGTGAGAAGCTGGAAGAGTGCAGAGAAAACATAGAAATACCGTGTGTGAGGAAAAAAAAGGCTGCAGTCAGAGAGGAAATAAAACATTCTACCAACAAGTACTGGAAAACAAAAGAAAGACCTCTTCCTATCAACCAGTTGCAGAAGCCACTCCTGTAGATGTCTAGGAAGAGAAATACCAATCAGTAATTGCCATGAATAACTAAGGCAACCAGAAAGCTCAGAAAGAAAGTGAAAAGTCTCCAGAAAAGGAAAAGTCTCCAGAAAAAGTATGGAAATATGTGAATTAAATGACAGAGAATTCAAGATTGCAGTTCTGAAAAAACTCAACAAGATGCAAGAAAACACAGAAAGGGAGTTTAATGAACTCACAAACACAATCAAAGAAGAACATGAGCATTTTATGAAAGAGATTGAAATTTTAAAAAAGAAACAAATAGAATTTCTGAAGAATAAGAACTCAATAAGGGAAATTAAGAATGAAACAGCCAGCTTAGGTAGTACAGTTGACCAGTTGAAGGAAAGAATCAGTGACATCGAAGATAGAAACCTGGAAATGACACGGATGGAAGAAGAAAGAGACTTGAGACTTAAAAGAAATGAAAGCAATCCACGAGAACTTTCTGACTCCACCAGAAAGAGCAATATAAGAAAAATGGGCACACAAGAAGGAGAAGAGAGAAGGAAACAGAGAATATATTCAAACAAATTGTCGATGAGAACTTTCCAAACTTGTGGACAGAACTGGATCCTCGATTCCAAGAAGCAAATAGAACACCTAATTACCTCAATCCCAACAGACCTTCTCTAAGGCACTTTATCTTGAAGCTGTCTAAAATCAACGACAAAGAAAGAATCCTCATTGCAGCCAAGGAAAAGAAGACGATAACCTACAAAGGAAAGCCCATTAAATTATCATCAGATTTTTCAGCAGAAACTCTACAAGCCAGGAGAGAGTGGAACCAAATATTCAAACTATTGAAAGAGAGAAATTATGAGCCAACAATAATATATCCAGCAAAGATATCCTGTATATGTGAAGGAGGAATAAAGACCTTTCCAGACATACAGAAGCTGAGGGAATTTTCTAATACAAGACCTGCACTACAAGAAATACTAAAGGAGGCTATCAGACCACCATCAACAGGGACAATTTGTGGCAACCAACACATACAAAGGGGGAGAGTAAAGGACTGAACTGGAATATGGGAATGGAGAGAGTAAGCATGCTGAAGAAAATGGATTACTCTAAATATCAAAATTGCTTTTACATAAACTTAAGGGTAACCACACAAAAAAATCCAGAACTGAAATATATACTGTAATAAAAGAAGAAACAGAGGGAAACATCATAGAATGCCACCACACAGAAATAGCAGACAACAAAAAAAGGCAAAGAAACAATGGAGACACAGCCTTACCAGAAAACTAAAGATAGAATAACAGAAATCCTCACATATCAATAATCTCTCTAAATGTGAATGGACTGAACTCACCAATAAAAAGGCATAGAGTAGCAGATTTGATAAAAAAAACTAAACCCAACCATATGCTGTCTCCAAGAGACACATCTCAGCTACAATGACAAGCATAGACTCAAAGTGAAAGGGTGGAAATTAACACTGCAAGCAAATGGTATCCAGAGAAAATCAGGTGTAGCAATAATGATATCAGATGAAAGAGACTTTAGGGTGAAAAACGTAACAAGAGACAAAGATGGATATTTCATTATGGTAAAGGGGACTATAAAACAAGAAGACATAACAGTCATCAACATTTATGCCCCCAATCAGGGAGCACCCAAATATACCAAGCAACTACTAACAGAACTAAAAGGAGAAGTTGACCAAAACACAATTATACTAGGGGACTTAAATACATCATTGACAGCTATGGATAGATTATCAAAACAGGAAATAAATAACAAAATAGCAACCCTAAATGACACATTAGATGAAATGGACATAATTGACATACATAGAACACTTCATCCTAAAATATCAGACTATACATTTTGTTCTAGTGTACATGGAACATTCTCAAGGATAGACCATATATTGGGACACAAAATCAGCCTCAGCAAATTTAAGAAGATTGAAATCATACCAAACATATTCTCTGATAACAAGGCTTTGAAATTGGATATCAACTGCAAAAAGAAAGCAGGAAAAAATACAAATACATGGAGATTAAACAACATACTTTTAAAGAATGACTGGGTCAAAGAGGACATTACAGGAGAGATTAAAACATACATAGAAACAAATGACAATGAAAATACATCCTACCAAACTTTTGGGGATGCAGCGAAAGCAGTTTTAAGAGGGAAATTTAAATCATTACAGGCCTATCTCAAGAAACAAGAAAAATCCCAAATAACCTCATGTTACACCTTAAAGAACTAGACAAAGAAGAACAAATGAAACCCAAGGTCAGCAGAAGAAAGGAAATAACAAAATCAGAGCAGAACTAAATGAAATAGAGAACAAAAAGACAATAGAAAAATTAATGTGACAAAGAGCTGGTTCTTTGAAAAGATTAACAAAATTGACAAACTGTTGGCTAGACTCACTAAGATAAAAAGAGAGGACACTAATTAACCAAATTAGAAATGAAAAAAGGGAAGTTATCACGGACACCATAGAAATACAAAGGATCATCCAAGAATACTGTGAAAGAGTCTATGCTACCAAATTCAATAACCTAGAAGAAATGGACAAGTTCTTAGAAACGTATAACCTTCCTAGGCTGAACCATGAAGAACTGGAAAATCGAAACAGACAGATCACCAGTAACGAAATTGAATCAGTCATCCAAAACCTTCCCAAAAGCAAAAATCCGGGACCAGATGGCTTCACTAGTGAATTCTACCAAACTTTCAAAGAGGATCTAATACCAGTCCTGCTCAAACTCTTCCAAAAAATTGAAGAAGAGATAGTACTCCCCAACTCATTTTATGAGGCCAACATTACCCTGATACCAAAACCTGGTAAGGACAACACAAAAAAAGAAAACTGCAGACCAATATCTTTGACGAATACAGATGTAAAAATCCTGAACAAAATTCTGGCAAATCGAAAACAACAATGCATTAAACAGATTATTCATCAGGACCAAGTGGGGTTCATCCCTGGGGCACAAGGATGGTTCAACATAAACAAAATAAAGGACAGAAATCATATGATTATATCAATTGATGCAGAAAAAACATTTGACAAGATACAACATCCATTTATGATTAAAACACTTAATAAAATAGGTACAAAAGGAAAATACCTCAACATAATAAAGGCCATATATAACAAGTCCTCAGCTAATCTCATCATTTATGGTGAAAAACTGAAGCCCTTTGCTGTACATTCAAGAACACGACAGGGCTGTCCCCTATTACCTCTGCTTTTCAGCATAGTGTTGGAAGTCCTTGCCAGAGCAATCAGGCATGAGAAAGAAAAGGCATACCAATTGGGAATGAAGAAGTTAAATTGTCACTCTTTGCAGATGACATGATGCTATATATAGAAAACCCTAAAGACTCCACCAAAAAAGCTATTAGAAACAATCAATGAATACAGTAAATTTGCCAGCTGGAAAATCAATGTACAAAAGTCCATTGCATTCCTATATACTAACAATGAAATCTCAGAAAAAGAAATACAAAAAACAATTCCGTCTGCAATTGCAGCAAAAAGAATAAAATACCTAGCAATGAACTTAACTAAGGATGTAAAGGACCTATATGCTGAAAACTAAAACATTTTTGAAAGAAATTGTAGAAGACACAAAGAAATGGAAAGACATTCCGTGCTCATGGATTGGAAGAATCAACATAGTTAAAATGGCCATATTACCCAAAGCAATATACAGATTTAATGCAATCCCCATCAAAATCCCAATGGCATTTTTTAAAGAAATAGAACAATAAATCATCAGATTTGTTTGGAACCACAAAAGACCCCGGATAGCCAAAGCTATCTTAAGAAAAATGAACAATACTGGAGGTATCACACTGCCTGACTTTAGCTTGTACTACAGGGCTACAATAAACAAAACAGCATGGTATTGGCAGAAAAACAGACACATAGACCAATGGAATAGAATTGAGAACCCAGAAATAAAACCATGTAAATATGTACAGATAATTTTTTACAAAGAAGCAAACAACATACAATGGAGAAAAGACAACCTCTTCAATAAATGGTGCTGGGAGAATTGAATAGCCACATGCAAAAGAATGAAACTGGACTGCTACCTGTCACCATGTACCAAAATTAATTCAAAATGGATCAAAGACTTAAGCATGAGACCTGATACAATAAACTGCATAGAAGAAAACATAGGTACTAAACTTATGGACCTTGGGTTCAAAGAGCATTTTATGAATTTGACTCCAAAGGCAAGGGAAGTAAAAGCTAAAATAAACGAATGGGACTATATGAAACTTAAAAGCTTCTGCACAGCAAAAGACACCATCGACAAAATAAAGCGGCAACCAACTGAATGGGAGAAGAGTTTTGCAAACAGTGCCTCCGATAAGGGTCTAATATCCAAAATATACAAGGAACTCATGCAACTCAACAACAAAAAAACAAACAACCCAATTGAAAAATGGGCAGACGACCTGAAGAGACATTTCTCCAAAGAGGAGATACAATTGGCAAATAGACATATCAAAAAATGCTCAACATCACTAATCATCAGAGAAATGCAAATAAAAACCACAATGAGATATCACCTCACCCCAGTCACAATGGTTATCTTCAACAATTGAAATAGTAACAAGTGTTGGAGAGGCTGTGGAGAAAAAGGAACCCTCATACACTGTTGGTGGGAATTGCAGACTGGTGCAGCCGTTATGGAAGTCAGTGTGGAGTTTCCTCAAAAAATTACGAATACAATTACCATATGACCCAGCTATCCCTCTCCTGTGTATCTACCCAAAAAATCTGAAAACGTTTGTACATAAAGACACGTGTGCTCCAATGTTCATTGCAGCTTTGTTTTCGGTGGCCAAGACATGGGAACAACCAAAATGTCCTTCGATAGATGAATGGATTAAGAAGTTGTGGTATATATACACAATGGATACTATTCGGCGGTAAGAAAAGATGATATAGGAACATTTGTGATAACATGGATGGATCTTGAGAGTATGTCTGAAAAAAGTCAGACAGAAAAATCAGAGAACTATATGATTTCACTGATATGTGGTATATAAACTAAAAACAACAAAAGAACAAGACAAACAAATGAGAAACAAAAACTCATAGACACAGACTATAGTTTAGTGGTTACCAGAGGGTAACGGGGGTGGGGGGTGAGAGAGGAGGGTAAGGGGGATCAAATATATGGTGATGGAAGGAGAACTGACTCTTGGTGGTGAACCCACAATGAGATTTATAGGTGATGTAATACAGAATTGTACACCTGAAATGTATATAATTTTACTAACAATTTTCACCCCAATAAATTAAAAAAAAATACCTTATTACCCAGCAATTCTACTCTTAGGTATTTATCCAGAGAAGTCCAAGATGCTCATGTGAAAAAATATATACACCCCTATGTTTATTGCAGGGCTATTCACCATAGGCAAGACATGGAACTAACTGGAATGCCCATCAGTAGATGACTGGATTAAGAAACTGTGGTACATTTACACAATGGAATATTACTGGACTATAAAAGAATGAAATTTGGCCATTTGCAATGATGTGGCTAGATGTAGAGAACATTATGCTAAGTGAAATAAATCAGACAGAGAAAGATAAATACCATGTGATCTCACTTATATGTGGAATCTAAAGAACTGAATAAATGATCTAATTAAACAGAAATATTCTCAGAGATATAGAGAAAAAAATGATGGTTGCTAGATGGGAGGTGTGTGAGGGTGATGAGCAAGGGGAGGGGATTAGAAAGCACAAATTGGTAAGTACAGTATTGCCACGCTGTTTGTATAGTGCTGCTAATGTAAGCTCATGTTGATAAGTTCTCGAACTTAATTGTCAGACCTCGTACACACACATATCACATCACATCAGATCATATAACATCACTTTATTCTGCCTCTCAGTGTTTAATTATACTTCACCGGTCTTTTTTCCCTTTGGTCAACACCACACAGGTTTTTTTTTTTTTTTTTTTTTTTTACTAAGGTTTTAAAATGTGTGTTGATATTGGTTAAGGCATGTCTTCCTTCATTAGCCTTAATTTTTAAGATTGAAAAGAAAATCTTTACCCATCCGTATGAGTTTTGTCTTGTTTAGCATGTTCCTTAAAAGGGATCCTACTGAATGGGAAAAGATATTTGCCAGTGATATATCTGATAAGGGATTAATATCACAAATCTATGGAAAACTTACTCAACCCAACTCCAAAAAAACAAACGATCCAATTAAAAAATGGGCAGAGGACTTGAAGAGACATTTTTCTGAAAAGGACATTCAGATGGCAAACAGACATATGAAGAAATGCTCAACCTCACTAACCATCAGAGAAATGCAAATAAAAACCACAATGAGATACCACCTCACCCCAGTCAGAATGGCTACCATCAATAAATCAACAAACAACAAGTGCTGGCGCGGATGTGGAGAAAAGGGAACGCTTGTGCACTGTTGGTGGGATTGCAGACTGGTGCAGCCGCTATGGAAAACAGTATGGAGGTATCTCAAAATTCTGAAAATGGAACTACCTTATGATCCAGTAATTCCACTCCTAGGTATCTATCCGGAGAAATCCAGAACTTCAATTCAAAAATCTCTATGCACTCCTATGTTTATTGCAGCACTATACACAATAGCTAAGACATGGAAACAACCAAAATGCCCATCGGTAGATGATTGGATTAAGAAACTGTGGTACATTTATACAATGGAGTATTATGCAGCCATAAGGAAGAAAGAAATCTTACCATTTGCAACAACATGGATGGATCTAGAGAACATTATGTTAAGTGAAGTAAGTCAGACAGAGAAAGATAAGTTCCATATGATCTCACTTATTTGCGGATTCTAAAGAAAAGAATAAGTGAATGAACTAATCAGAAACTGGGAGACAATGAGGAAAAACTGAGGGTTGCTAGATGGGCGGGGGGAGTGGGGGGTGGGGGGGAGGGTGAGGGGATTGGAGGGCAGTCGGTGACCACAGGATGGCCACGGGGTTTGAAAATTAATCTGGGGAACGTAATTTGGTGGTTACCAGAGCGTAAGGGGGTTGGGGGGTGGGGGATGAGGGTGAGGGGGATCAAATGTACGGTGATGGAAGGGGAGCTGTCTCTGGGTGGTGAACACACAGTGTGATTTATGGATGATGTGATTCAGAATTGCACAACTGAAATCTATGTAATTCTACTAACAATTGTCACCCCAATAAATTAAAAAAATAAAAAAAAAAAAAAAAAAAAAAAAAAAAGAAGGTACACCACTGAAAAAAAAAAAAAAAAAAAAAAAGAAATGCAACTGAAACTCTGAAGGGCATTTACTTTAATTTATAGATCAATTTGTAGATTTGTGAACGTTATAATTTCAAGTCCATGCTATCCAAGACCATGCAATAACTCTTTTAAATTTAGATGATTTTTCTATATTCTTTATTATTGTTTGGAACTTTTTGTCAGAGAGTTTTTATGTTCTTATTTAATTTCTAGACATTTTACTATTTCTGTTGTTATTGTAAATAATTTGTTGTATTATCTAGTTGCTTACTTCTGTTATAAAATGCTATATAATTTATAGATTTCTCTTAACATTGGCAACCGTTTTTATTCCTTTATTAGTTCCTATAATTCCTCATTAATTGTGTGTTCTTTCCAGATTTATTTTTATAATGTGCACGCACTGTTTTTTTCAAAGATGATATGCTCATCACCCATCAACCTTTCTCATTCTTAGAGCAACACATTGTATTTGTAGAAATTTTATTTAATTCTTTAAATAACCCTGTTGAGCATTGTTTACATTCTAGAATCTATGAAGAATATACAATGGTGAGTATGACCAACCCTGTTGTTGTTCAGCCCAGTTGCTGAGATAGATAATTAAGCAAGCAATTACATTACGTATGTTTTGCTCTGATAGGGGAAGTGAGAGCGGTACAAGAGCATATGGCAAGGGCACATGACCTGGCTTAAGTAATCTGGGAAGGACTCTTGAAGGAAGCTAATATGTAAAGGATGCATAATTATTATTCAGCCAGAGATGGAAGGAAAAAGTATTCCATACAATATAAGTGTCCCAAGGCAATATAATTTCTATGGGATTTATAGTAACTGAAAGTATTTTATTATGGCAATTGTGCAGGCTGTGAAAGGATATTTGTACACGATGAAACTGGTACGTTAGGAAGGGGCCGGATCATAAAATGCTTAGCAACAATTTTGTGCTTTGAGGACAATGGAGTGTTATTGGAATACTTTTGGCAAAGAATTAACATGATTTGATTTATAATTTAATAGTGGAATTATTCTCATATAGAAATAAAGTACATAATGACGGCCTATAGCATCTCCCCTTTCTGTGGCAATTTCTCAATTAAGAATGTAAGGATTATGCTGTTTTGTTTAGGCCCATATAGCAAATTTATTAAATAAAAAATAAATGTTATTATATCATAAAACAAGATGAATAGATAGTTTCCAGGGTCAGTTAAATCAGTAGCTTATCAACTTTAGTGTTCTATGTTAGAACCCTATGTTAGCTTCTTTGCAATTATTTTGTTTCTAAATTTACAGGATTGGTGAAGCTCACATAGTATTGTCTATAGGCAGAGAGTTTCTCCTCAATGAGTATATTTTATATCAGGAAAAAAATCATTTGATAAGCTCTGTTGGAGACATTGCCTTATATCTCATTGGCCAGTGGTGGATCAGATGCCCATTCACAAAACGACCAATCACAGAATCACTATTATTATCTTGGTTTAATGAAACTTCAATATCTGGGGTTGGGGAGAGAAGGAGGTCATGTTATATGAACACAAAAATTAGAACCAAAAAATATGAGAACATTTATTGGTAACGATATATGTACGTATATTCTTATGTTTATAGCACCATTATTTTCAATAGCCAAGACATAAAAACAACCTGGCCATAAGAAAAAGATGAAATATTGCCATTTGAGACAACATGGATTGATCTTAAGAGTATCATGCTAAGTGAAATAAGTCAGATGAAAAAAGACAAAAACCATATGATTTCAATCATGTGGAATATAAAACAAAAAGTAACAAATGACCTAACAATACAAACAAAAACAAACTGATAGATACAGATAACAGAATCATGGTTACCAGAGAGGAAAAGGGTCTGTGGAAGGGCAAAGTAGGTAAAGGAGGTCAAATATATATCAACAGAAGGAATCTACACTCCAGGTGGTGAGCACCCAATAGAGTACAGAGATGTCAAATTATAATTTTGTATATCTAAAAATTATATAATGTTATTAACCAATATTAGCCCAATAGATTTAATTTTTAAGAAAAACAGAACGCTATCAGTAATAAAGAAAGGAAGTGAGGGTGGATTTTGGGTAGACCATCAACAGTGTCTGCTGCACTATGCCATAACAAAATCACTCTATGTAGTCTGGCCTGTGTCTATTCTTTTGTCCTCATCTCCCCTCACCCATCTATACTGATATTTGCCTTGTTCTACTTTAGAGTCTTTACACTTGTTGCTTCCTTTGCCTTGAATGAGGAGGAAAATGGCTGTGAGTAGGTATCCAACATTGCCTACCAAAAGCCATTTTCATATCCTTTATTGTGTCATCTAAACTTATTTAGGAATGGGAAACTCATGGTTGGGGGCTACTTTATGTTCTCCTTCCTAAAGCTTGTCACTCTAATAATCTTGCTCACATTCTCTTTCATTCTTACCTAATGTTTTATATTGGTAGGGTGTTTTGTGTACCTCAATGACTTCTCATACAGTACATCAGCTGATTCTTATGCAAGATTCATAAGGTAGGCAGAAGAGCCCAAAGGTCAAGTGACCTATCTACAATCATCCAAATTAATCTTGGATCAAAAATTACTTCACACAAATATGACTTCTTAGGCACTGGTGCATAAATTCTGTCAATTTATCATTCATTATTAGCTGTGACCATGCTCTCATTTCTTTCATCTGAAAAACACTGTACTAGATAATAACACAGCATGATTTGGATAAAAGAGCTAAAAGAAACTGTAGAAAGAGAATGAAGTTGACAGGGAAATACAAGTCAGATCATTTCTGAGTCTCAGTAATCTGGCAGCAGTAAATCTGAGCCCACAGTCCAGTTAAGCAATCAATTTGCATAAATCTAATCAGGAAACTCTAGAATGGCTATGCACCTGCTCCAAAATATTGGCAAATGGGGCCCTTTTGAAATAGGTAAATGAGGGTGCACTGGAATTTGACTTCAGAGGCTCACTCGTGCCTAACCAGTTTGCAGGATAATAACAGTAAGCCCAGATGGTCTACATAATATTGCCTATATTTTAGTGGATGGCTGTGTACTCTGACATTCAAATATCAATTGCAACATTGTTTTTAATTGTAAGTTCCCCATAAAAAAGATCCATAAAAAATCAGAGAAAAACTAATCAATTCCCCTCCTAAATAATATCTAACTATAATCAGATACTAAAATGACCATTATATTTTATCATGGATTCTATACTTTTGTTTACCAGATTATTGCTTGTGGTATCACAATATGCTTACAGGATCAGATCTGAGAAGTCATTTTAATTCAAACACACCATCTGAAAGAAACTAATTTTCTTTCTTTCTATGTGCATGTGTTGTAACCACAAGATGGCCACGGGGTTTTGAAAATTAATCTGGGGAACGTAATTTAGTGGTTACCAGAGAGTAAGGGGGTTGGGGGGTGGGAGATGAGGATAAGGGGGATCAAATATATGGTGATAGAAGGAGAACTGACTCTGGGTGGTGAACACACAATGTAATTTATAGATGATGTGATACAGAATTGTACAACTGAAATCTATGTAATTTTACTAACATTTGTCGCCCCAATTAAAAAAAATAAAATAAAATAAATAAATGTTTATGTCTAAATGTGCAGGAATTTTGTATTCTACACTTTCTATGTAGAATATGGTTTTTGCTGTTTCATTTTTTGCATCTAAATTAAAGTATCTCTAATAGGACAATTATAGGGCTAAATTTGAACCTAATCAAAAAGATGAAAACAATATTTTGAGTCTTATGTTCAGCTTCTTACGCACTTATCAAAGTACTGCACAGTGCCTGCCTCAAGCCTCATGCCCAAACCCTACTTGCATATCCACACTTAATTTCTGCATTATATTTGTGTCAAAATATAGCTTATTCTTTTCCTTTACCATTGGAGCAAATGCTTTCAATTTTTAATTTTTTTTTAATTTCAGAGACTTCTTTATTTTTCTAAATTTTAATTATTTGGAGACCAGTATTTTAAAGGATGCTGTGTTTAAAATGAAAATAATTAATGGAGAAGAATAGAGTCTATAAACAGACCCAAGGTTGGGTTTGATCTTGGGACAAGCTATTAATTTGCTCTAAGTTCCAGTTTATTCATAAGTGAAGATAATACCTCTAAAAGGTTTTAATGATTGAATTATTTAATGAAGCATAAGAGAACATTTCCTAAATTCACCTTATGAAGTAATATTACCCTAATACTAAAACCAGACAAGAAAATTACATGTCAATATCCCAAAGAACATAGATACAAAAATCTTCAATGAAATATTAGCAAGCTGAATTCAACAATATATTAAAAGGACCATACACTATGATCAAATGGGATTTGTTCCAGGTATGCAAGGATAAGTCAACATCCACAAATCCATGTGATACACCACATCAACAAAATAAACGATAAAACTTATATGAGCATCTCAATTGATGTGGGAAAAGTGTTTGACAAAATTCAATATCCAGTCATGATAAAAACTCTCAACAATGTGGGTTTAGAAGGAATGTACCTTAACATAATAAAGGCTAATAAGCCCAGAATTAACTTGATACTCAATGGTGAAAAGCTGAAAGATTTTCCTCTAAGATCAGGACCAAGGCAAGGATGCCCACTCTTGCCATTTTACTCAATATAGTACTGGAAATCCTAGCCAGACCAATTAGCCCCCCTGCACCCCCCCAAAAAAAAAGAAAAGAAAAAAGGAGAGGAAATCAAAATGGAAGAAGTAAAAGTGTCTCTATTTTCAGATGACACGATATTATATAGAGAAAATGCTAAAGACTCCACCAAAATATGGTTAAAAAATTAAATGAATTTAGTCAAGTTGCAGGATACAATATCAACATACAAAAATAAATTTCAATGCATACACTAACAAACTATCAGAAAGAGAAATTAAGGAAATATTACCATTTACAATTACAACAAAAAGAATAAAATACTTAGGAATACATTTAACCAAGGAGGTGAAAAACCTGTATGCTGAAAACTAGGAAACATTGATGAAAGAAACTGAAGAAGATACAAATAAATGGAAAGACACATGTATTCCACCTTCATGAATTGGAAGATTTAATAATGTTAAAATGTCCATACCACCAAAAGCAATTTACAGAATAAATGCAATCCCCATCAAAATTCCAATGACATTTTTCACATTAATAGATCACACAATCCTGAAATTTATTTGGAACCACAAAATATCCCAAAGAGCCAAAGCAATCTTGAGAAAGAAGAACAAAGCTGGAAGTTTCATATGTCCCTATTTCAAACTATATTATAAAACTATAATAATCAAAATGGTATGGTATTGGGATAAAAACAGACACATATATCCATGGAACTAAATACAGAGACCCAAAATAAACTGATGCATACACACTCAATTATTTATGACAAAGGAGCCAAGAATATACAATGGGAAAAGGACAGTCTCCTCAATAAATCGTGTTGGGAAAACTAGACAGCCGCATCCACATGCAAAAAAATGAAATTGTACCACATACCAGTGAAATCATATGGATCTCGTCTTTTCCTTTCTGACTTATTTCGCTTTGCATTACAATCTCAAGATCCATCCATGTGGTTGCAAATGGTGCTATTTCATCTTTTCTTATGGCAGAATAGTATTCCATTGTGTATATGTACCACAACGTTTATATCCAATCATATATCAAGGAAAACTTTACTTGTTTCCATGTCTTGGCCACTGTATACAAAGCTGCAATGAACATTGGAGCACATATACCTGTATAAATAAATGTTTTCAAATCTTTTGGTTAAATACTCACGAGAGGGATTGCTGGGTCATATGGTAATTCTATTCTTAATTTTTTGAGGAAGCTCCACACTGCCTGCCATACCAATTTACATTCCCACCAACAGTGGTTCCTTTTTCTCCACAGTTTCTCTAACACTTGTATTTATTTCTCTTGATGATAGCCATTCTAACTGGTGTGAAGTGATATCTCATTGTGGGTTTTATTTGTATTTCTCTGATGATTAGTGATGTTGAGCATTTTTTCATATGTCTATTGGCCATCTGCATGTCCTCTTTGGAGAAATGTCTATTCAACTTCTCTGCCCATTTTTAATTGGATTGTTTGTTTTTTCGTTGTTGAGTTGTATCAGTTCCTTATATATTTTGGATATTAGCCCCTTATCAGAGGCATTTTTTGCAGAAATCTTCTCCTATTTGGTTGGTTGCCTCTTTATTTTGTCGATGGCTTCTTTTGCTGTACAGAAGCTTTTTAGTTTGATGTAGTCCCATTCATTTATTTCAGCTTTTACTTCCCTTACCCTTGAGGTCAAGTTCATAAAATGTTCTTTGAACCCAAGGTCCATAAGTTTAAGTGCCTAGGTTTTCTTCTATGCAGTTTAATGTTTCAGGATTTATGTTTAGGTCTTTGATCCATTCTGAGTTAATTTTGGTACACAGTGACAGATAATCTAGTTTCATTCTTTTGCATGAAAACTGATAGACATAGACAATAGTTTAGTGGTTACCACAAGGAAAGGGGGGAGGGAGTATACTAAAAGAGGGTAAAGGAGATCAAATATATGGTGATGATTTTTCTGAAAAGGACATACAGATGGCAAACAGACATATGAAGAAATGCTCAACCTCGCTAACCATCAGAGAAATGCAAATAAAAACCACAATGAGATACCACCTCACCCCAGTCAGAATGGCTATCATCAATAAATCAACAAACAACAAGTGCTGGCGCGGATGTGGAGAAAAGGGAACGCTTGTGCACTGTTGGTGGGATTGCAGACTGGTGCAGCCGCTATGGAAAACAGTATGGAGGTATCTCAAAATTCTGAA
The DNA here is from genome assembly GCF_004115265.2 of Rhinolophus ferrumequinum. NCBI lineage: Eukaryota > Metazoa > Chordata > Mammalia > Chiroptera > Rhinolophidae > Rhinolophus > Rhinolophus ferrumequinum. The sequence continues at coordinate 41,078,714 of NC_046284.1, forward strand.
AATGGAACTACCTTATGATCCAGTAATTCCACTCCTAGGTATCTATCCGGAGAAATCCAGAACTTCAATTCAAAAATCTCTATGCACTCCTATGTTTATTGCAGCACTATACACAATAGCTAAGACATGGAAACAACCAAAATGCCCATCGGTAGATGACTGGATTAAGAAACTGTGGTACATTTATACAATGGAGTATTATGCAGCCATAAGGAAGAAAGAAATCTTACCATTTGCAACAACATGGATGGATCTAGAGAACACTATGTTAAGTGAAATAAGTCAGACAGAGAAAGATAAGTTCCATATGATCTCACTTATTTGCGGATTCTAAAGAAAAGAATAAGTGAATGAACTAATCAGAAACTGTTTGGGAGACAATGAGGAAAAACTGAGGGTTGCTAGATGGGCGGGGGGAGTGGGGGGTGGGGGGGAGGGTGAGGGGATTGGAGGGCAGTCGGTGACCACAGGATGGCCACGGGGTTTGAAAATTAATCTGGGGAACGTAATTTGGTGGTTACCAGAGCGTAAGGGGGTTGGGGGGTGGGGGATGAGGGTGAGGGGGATCAAATGTACGGTGATGGAAGGGGAGCTGACTCTGGGTGGTGAACACACAGTGTGATTTATGGATGATGTGATTCAGAATTGCACAACTGAAATCTATGTAATTCTACTAACAATTGTCACCCCAATAAATTAAAAAAAAATATATATATATGGTGATGAAAGAAGACCTGACTCTGGGTTGTGAACACAGAATGTGATATATGGGTGATGTATTACAGAATTGTACACTGGAAACCTATGTAACTTTACTAACCATTGTCACCCCAATAAACTTTACTTTTAAAAAATGGATTAAAAACTTAAACATATGACCTGACACCATAAAACTCCGGGAAAAAAACATAGTGAATAAGCTCCTTGACATCAATTTTTGCAATAATATTTTGGACTTGACACCAAAACAAAAGGCAACAAAAGAAAATGTAAACAAGTGGGACTGCACCCAATTGAAAAGCTTCTGTACAGCAAAAGAGATGAAATGAAATCATTTCTTTCAGTCATTGCATCAACAAAATGAAAAGGCAACCTAAGGAATGGGAGAAAATATTTTAAATCACATATCTTATAAGAGGTTAATATCCAAAATGAATGAAGAACTCATATAAAAAAAATCAACCTGACTTTAGCTTGTACTACAGGACAACAATAATCAAAACTGCATGGTATTGGCAGAAAAACAGACCATAGACCAATGGAATAGAATTGAAAACCCAGAAATAAAACCACAAAATTTTTGACAAAGAAGCAAAAAACATACAATGGAGAAAAGACAGCTTCTTTGGTAAATGGTGCTGGCAGAATTGGAAAGACACATGCAAAAGAATGCATCTGTCACCATGTACCAAAATTAATTCAAAATAAATCCTTTGACTTAAGCATAAGACCTGACACAATAAATTTCATAGAAGAAAACATAGGTAGTAAATTTATGGACCTTGGGTTTAAAGAACATTTTATGAATTCGACTCCAAATGCAAGGAAAGTAAAAGCTGAAACAAATGAATGGGACTATATCAAAATTAAAAGGTTCTGCACAGCAAAAGAAACCATCGAGAAAATAAAGAGGAAACCAACTGAATGGGAGAAGATTTTTGCAGACAGCGCCTCCCATAGGGGCTAATATCCAAAATATACAAGAAACTCATACAACTCACCAACAAAAAAACAAACAATCCAATTGAAAAATGAGCAGAGGACCTGAAGAGACATTTCGCCAAAGAGGACATACAAATGGCAAATGGACATATGAAAAAATGCTCAACATCACTAATCATCAGAGAACTGCAAATAAAAAGCACAATGAGATGTCACCTCACCCCAGTTAGAATGGCTATCATGAACAAGACAAATAGTAACAAGTGTTGGAGAGGCTGTGGAAAAAAAAAGAACACTCATACACTGTTGGTGGGAATGCAGATTGGTGTAGCCACTATGGAAGGCAGTGTGGAGGTTCCTCAAAAAATTACGAATAGAATTACCATATGACCCAGCAATTCTTCTCCTGGGTGTCTACCAAAAAAATCTGAAAACATTTATCCATAAAGACAAGTGTGCTCCAATGTTCATTGCAGCTTTGTTTAGGGTGACAAAGACACGGAAACAACCAAGATGTCCTTTGATATATGAATGGATAAAGAAGTTGTGGTATATGTACACAATGGAGTACTATTCAGTGGTAAGAAAAGATGAAAAGTAATATTTGTGACGATATGGATGGCTCTTGAGATTATAATGCTAAGTGAAATAAGTCAGGCAGAAAAAGTAGAGAACCATATGATTTCACTGATATGTGGTATATAAATCAAAAAAGAAAAGAACAAGACAAAAAAATCAGAAACATAAACTCATAAACACAGATAATAGTTTAGTGGTTACCAGAGGGTAAGGGGGGAGGGGAGTGGTAGATGAGGGTAAAGGGGATCAAACATATGGTGATGGAAGGAGAACTGACTCTGGGTGGTGAACACACAATGTGAGTTATAGAGGATGTAATGCAGAATTGTATACCTAAAATCTATGTAACTTGACTAATAATTTTCACCCCAGTAAATTTTAATTTAGAAAAATAAATAAAAAAATAAAGTGTACTGGTAACACATACAAAATAATTCTAAGAACAACATAAATAATTTATTGAGCATACTGATTAATAAAGGAAAACAGCTGACTAATATCTCAGGAGAGTAAGGAGCAGAGGCTATGCACAGGTAATTCATATAATGGGAACTAGAAATTACCAGCAAGTAAAAAGGTGCTCAGGCTTTATTATAGTAATCAGGGAAACTGTTAAATCCTGAATTCTACTCCTTTTACCATTGCCTTTCTTGTAGTGAAGACAACAGGGAGGAAATATGAGTTCAATAATTATGGTGGACTGAATGGTATGTCCTCCAAAAGCTATGTGCACATCCTAAGCCTCAGAACCTGTGAATATTGCCTTATATGGCAAAAGACCTGATTAATTTAAGGACTTTGAGGAATAGAGTTTATCCTAGATTATCCAGGTAAGCTCTAAATGCAGTCACAGATATCCCTATAAGAGAGAAGTGGAGGGAGATTGGACACACTCATAGAGGAAAAAAACAATGTGAACAAGGAAGCAGAAATTGGGGTGATGCAATCAACAAGAAAAGAAATACCAAGGAATGTTGATAGTCACCACTGAGAGGAGATCTGGAAAGGGTTCTCCTCTAGAGCCAGAGGGAATGTGGCAATTCTAACACCATGATTTCATATTTCTGGCCTCCAGACTGTGAGAGAATTAATTTCTGTTTCCTTAACCCACCAAGTTTGTTATGTGGCAATTTGTTATGACAGTGCTAGGAAATACATTACTGTTTGGTTTATATAACCTGGTCAAGACAACAGAAAGGATGGGCAGGTGATAGAACATTGCTTAAATGCAACAAAATTGATTTATCTTTTTTCTCAACACCACCCATCTATAAACAATAATTTCCCCCTTAGTTTGAAAAAATGAAAGATTGATAATATCCAGTATTAGCAAAATATGAGGCAAATATCCACCTCATATACTCCTGGGAGTATAAATTGGTATAGTCTTTTAAGAGAATAATCGTCAATGCTTATTCCATATGAATATGACTTACAGCAATTCCACTAGTAAGTCTCTTAACAATGTGTGCACATATTCACAATGAGACACTTATAAGAGTACTCACTGCAGTATTATTTGATAGAGAAAGAAGCTTATTTACCTAAATGGCCAGAAATAGAAAAATAGGTAAATAAAATGTGGTAGAGAAAGCAATGGAATGGAATGATTCCTAAAATATAGGTTTTTTTTATGACTAGTTTTATTTATTTATTTATTTATTTATTTTTATTTATTTTATTTATTTTTCACCAAGGCAAATTGATTTTGTTGTTGTTGTTGTTTTTTGTTAACAATTTTGTATTAGTTTCAGGTGTACAAAATAATGAAATAGTTAAACATTTATCATTAATTTTTATCTTAAAAAACAGAGTATAATATATATATACAATCTAATAAATATATTTATGAAAGGAATGATCTTGAATACATCTGCAATACCACTGCTCCCACCCTAGTCCAATCTACCATCTTCTCTCATCTGTATTATGCATAGACTCCTAACTGTTCTCATGCCTTCACTCTTGCCTGCCCCCCTTTAAGATATTGTCTATTGTCTACATAGTAGCTTAAGTAACATTTGCCATATGTAAAATTACATCAGTAACTGCCACTTAAAACTTTTCCATGGATTCCCTCTATTCTTAGTGGAAAAAAAAAAGAAAACAAACAAACCTTTTTACCACAGCCTTTAAAACCCTGCATTATCTGGTTTTCATCTCCTCTGAAACCTCCTTTCATGTTACACTTTCCTACAATCTAGTGTCTCCCACTCTAATTCTGGGTCATAACATGTCTTTCCTAACTCTAGGGCTTTGCACTTGCTTATCCTTCTTCCTACACTTTCCCTTATGCCTAAAATGACTGGCTCATTCTAATCATTAAAGTCTTAGCTCAAGTTTTCCCCTTCAGAGAAGGTATTTTGGACACCATGTGAGTAGTGATGACTATGTTCCTCTTATATCTCCAACTGCAGCCTATAAAATTAACCAGTTGCTCTCCCCACCCCAGACTCTGAAATTATCACCATAATGGCACCACAGATACATTTCACATGGGCTGCTCCCAGCCAATACCTGGGTATAATAGGGATGCTAAGTCAGGTTCTTTCCTAGGAGATACAGGACTCTTCTGATAGGCAACTTTGGCTTGAGGACTCCTCATCAAACTGAAGTAGAACTTCAGTTCTTCAACTTTCTCATCTTCTCTCTCTTCTTCACAGATGTTAGAGCTGCATTATCATCACCATCAAGGGTCTCTCAGTCTCCTCTGACTCACTGTACATTTTTTCTCACAGGCTTTTCCCCCAGTAAATTTCTTGTACTTCTGGTGTCTGTTTTTCAGAGGAAGAAGACTAACATACCATATCTAAAGTAGTCTCCTCCGGTCAGTACCTCTTTCCCTTGTTTATTTTCTTTAGATTATTAATGTAGCCTGAAATTATTGATTACATGTATACTCATTCATTGTTGTCTTCCTCACTTCACTGTGAGCTCCATGAGAACCTTATTTTTTAAATTTATCCTGTGTCCCCAGCATATTTTGTGGCACTAACTAGGTATTCAATAGAAAACTGTTGAATTGATTAATCTATTCTTGAATTATGACATGAAGAAAGAAAAGGGCATAGATTAAGATTTTAATATTTGTCACCGATAGAAATGTAAGATGAAGGGACACTATTGAAGGAAGAATTCTAATTTTACTCTTTATACTTTAAATTTTTAGTAAATGTAAATTTTTCTTATTTAATTCTGTGATTTTGAAGAAATTAAAATAGCATAGTTAAAATGAAAATATTAACATGTAAGAAAAACACTGAAATTGAATTTTAACTATAAATCAAAATAATCCATTTTCATTCAATTTCCTGAAAATTAATCTTGTTTTAATGAGATTTTAAGATCTTTATTTAATGAATAGAAAATAATCTGCATGCTTCCTTCATAAACTCATAATCTAAAGAGAGAATGAGTAATGAATAGAATATGTGAAGAAAAGATGAGAAATGTTTCCAAGGTAACTGTGACAAGATACAAAATAGTGCCTTGCCTTCTCTAATCTTTATTTGTGGTCCTATGTCGATTGGAGAAAAGCTCCCCAAAAGAATTAATAATAGATTTTAAGAAAGGCATGTTGTTAGGTGAGTAGAGGATGTTATTGCAAACATATGAGGACACAGATCATTAACTGAGGCCATAAAACTTCAGCCAAAGAACAGGGTAGACAGTGAGAATGTAGATTGGTGCAGCCACTGTGGAAGGCAGTGTGAAGTTTCCTCAAAAAAATTAAGAATAGAATTACCATGTGACCCAGCAATCCCTCTCCTGGGTATCTACCAAAAAAAGTCTGAAAACATTTATCCATAAAGATATATATACCTCTATGTTCATGGCAGCATTATTCATGGTGGCCAAGACATGGAAACAACAAAGTGTCCTTCAATAGATGATTGGATAAAGAAGATGTGGTATATATACACAATGGAATTCCATTCCGCAACAAGAAAAGATGAAATAGTGCCATTTGCAACAACATGGATGGATCTTGAGATTGTTATGCTAAGCAAAATAAGTCAGACAGAAAAAGTCAAGAACCATATGACTTCACTTACATGTGGGATATAAAACTGAAAGCAACAAAGGAACAAGACAAACAAAGCAAAGAAACAAAAACTCATAGACACAGACAGCAGTTTATTGGTTACCAGGGTGTAAGGGGGAGGGAGCATGGTAGAAGAGAGAAAAGGGGGTCAAATATATTGTGATCAAAGGAGAACTGATTCTGGATGGTGAACACACAATGAATATATAAATGATATAATATAGAAATGTACACTTGAAACCTATATAACTTCACTAACCAATGTCAATACATTTAATAAGATAAAATCAAACCACATATTAAATGATTTCATTTATAAGAAATGTACAGAATAGGCATATCTATAGAGACAGAAAGTAATTACTTGTACCTAAGGCTAGAGTGATTGTGTGAATGGGGAATGACTGCTAATATGTATGGGATTTCTTTTGGAGGTGATAAAAATGTTTTAAATATAAACAGTGGCAATTTTTGTACAACTTTGTGATATACTAAACACTAAGCTGTATACTTTAAAAAGGTGAATTTTGTGGTTTAAAAATCATATTTAAGTTCAGAAATATACTGTAAAATCTACAACACTAAGTAAATAGCCAATAAAGGGGAACAAATGGAGTTCTAAATATCCTATCAAAAAGAAGGCGGGAACATAGAAAAGAAGCACTAAGAACAGATGAAAGAAATAGAAAAAAAATTCTAAGATGGTAGACTAGACTCAATTATTTCAGTAATTACAATAAAAGTAAATGAATAAACTCTGTAATTAACAGGTAGAGATTGTCATAAAATATATTAAGAAAAAAACAATTATATGCTATGTATAAGAGTCTCACTTTACGTATTAAGACACAAAGAGGTTGAAAGGGAAACAATGGAAACAAACCAACAATAATCATTATAATGCTAGGATGACTATATCATTATCAAGATAGACCACATAATGGTCCATATTACAAAAGATTTCCGGAAATATTAAAGTATTAAAATAAAAGAGTATTTCCACTGTTTGAAGAAAAATATATATCATTCACTGAAAACCAAAGTGAGGTGAAGGAAAGATATGTTAATGATAAGAGTAAAAATCAGCGAGTAATAAATTAATAAATATGTAATGGAGGAAACCAACACAGCAAAACATTATTTTCTTGCCTTGCAATAGCTGTTAAGATTTATAAATAGCTAGCAACAATAACCAAGAAAATAAATGAGAGAAAGTGCAAATTAACCATGACAGAAATAAAAGAGGAATCATCATTATGGAGTCTAGAGACATTAAATAATAATAATGGAGTATTAGAACAACTTTATACCCATAATTTGAGATTGACAAAGTGGACGATTTACTTTAAAGACATAATTTGTCACAATTGACCCCCAAATTAGCTAACAATCTAAATTTATAATTAAAATCTTCTCACAAAGGAAACCTCAGGCACAGAAGGAATACTGTATAACTTTTTCTTATGAGGCAAGTATAACACAGACACAAAAGCTGAGAAAGATATTACAAGGAAAGAAAATCAATATAATTGACCACATTAACAGAATAAAAGAGAAAAATCACATGATCACCTCAATGGATGTAGCAAACACATGAAACAAATATCAATGAAGACACATGAATTTTTTAAAAAAAAACTCAACAAAATAGAAACTGAAGGAAACTTTTTCAAAATGATAAAGTGTTTCTATGGTAAACCTAAAAGTAAGTCAAGTATAATTATATATATGTATATATAATTAAATACATGTATATATCATTATATATACATGTATATAATTTTGGAAGTGATAAAAATGTTTTAAATGTAAACAGTGGCAATTTTTTTTTTAATTTATTGGGGTGACAATTGTTAGTAAAATTACATAGATTTCAGGTGTGCAATTCTGTATCACATCATCCATAAATCACACTGTGTGTTCACCACCCAGAGTCAGCTCCCCTTCCATCACCATACATTTGATCCCCCTCACCCTCATCCCCCACCCCCCAACCCCTTTACCTTCTGGTAACCACCAAATTACGTTCCCCAGATTAATTTTCAAACCCGTGGCCATCCTGTGGTCACCGACTGCCCTCCAATCCCCTCACCCTCCCCCCCACCCCTACCCCTCCCGCCCATCTAGCAACAGTGGCAATTTTTGTATAACTTTGTGATATACTAAATACAGCATAAGGAATATAATCAATGGTATTGTAACAACTTTATACAATGTCAGAGGGGTAATAGACTTGGGAGGGTTATCACTTTATGAGGGATGTAAATGTTTAATCATTATGTTGTTTTGTAAACCTGAAACTAATATAAAAAAAGTTTTAAAAAAACAACCCTAAACTTAATGTTGAAACAGTTAATGTTTTCCGCCTAGGACTGGAAACGATGCAAGGATACTCACCCTCATCACTTCTACTCAACACTATACTGAAAATTCTAGCCACATAAATGAATAAAAAAGGAAGAAGCAACTGTGTATTTTCATGGCATGATGGGCTATTTAGAATATCCTAAGAAATCATCCAAGAAAAATTCCTAGTATTAATTAACGAATTTAGCAAATGTTTAGGTTAAAATGTAATATAAAAAATCTAATTGTGTTTCTATATGCTGCCAACAAGTACTGTTAATATAATTGTAAAAAATAGAATTACAGTAACATAAAATAAAGTAGTAATAAAATTGACAAAAATATGCAGAATCTTTTTACTAAAACCTCAAATCATCACAGAGACAAATAATATATTGATAGAAGCTTTTTTTAGATGAAGATCAGGTAATCAAATATGCCTTTAGACTTGAAGTGAGAGGTAATTCTCTCTTAAGCAAAGATCTTTCTTTTCATTACATCAAGATTAGCAGGCCTGGAAATTTTGGGATCTGTGTACATTATATAATATCAAAATTATGATTCCCTTACAAATAAAAATCTTGGTTTTCAACTTTCTGTGTGTGTGTGATTAAGTATATATGGCTGGAAATGCTGCTGTGCAAAATATACACTACTTATGTTAATGCAAAGTGATTCTCTGAAATCCTGTTGGAATATTCCATGAAATACTATATCTTATTATTTTGAGTCTCCTATTTTGAAAATAAATATCTGGTAACAAAAGAATTTTCACATACTCCTGGAAATTTTACTTGTATTTGGATTGTGTACCTACTCTCTATCAACTTATCATTATCACTAAAGTGCCAAATTAGTAATGTTGTAATGTTTCATATTTAGATAGTAGCAACAGGATATGAGCCTCATAAAAGGACAATTATCTCTCTATTTAGTTAGAATCTATTTCCATCTTCAAGAGGAACTTATCCTCCAAATCATTTTGCTTGTAGAAAGTTTGCATTCATCATTTATATTCTTTAAAAGAAGGCTAAAGTGATATCATTGGGCCATTCAGGAATCATATTGTCACATTAAATTCTATCAATGAAAACTGCTAAAGAAAATAGTGTCTCCTAATTTTTTTCAAACAAAAATTTGAACTGATAGTTTAGTAGTCATGTCATTTAAAAATGAATTGTGAAGGGAATTTTACATTATATTGCTTATGCTTAGAGTGTGAAAAATTATTGTCATTGCAAAAGAACATGAAGACCATCCCAAGGCTGAGAAACTGGAGCTACCAGTTTGACTTATGCTTAAACAAATTGGTATTGCAGTCTCAGTGTGGGCTTGGAGGCCCAGCATTCGATTGTGATTTTTCCGTGTTCTTAGCATCGAGGGTTATAAAGCAAAGCTTTGGTTTTTGGTGGAATCCCTTTATTGTACTCATATTAAGAAACCAACAAGTCAAGTTCCTGCCATCTAACTTATTATATTCAACTTTGCCTGTATAAAATTATGTGCCTTTAACAACCTATCAAGATTAAGTACTAGTGGGTCCTCCCATTAAGTGGAATATTTTGTGCCTTATTAAAGTACTTACCACTAATATTCTCACTACACAGGCAGTTAATATGTTTATAATATCTAAACACATAAACAAGTAATAGAAAAAACAAGGTATTTGGCAGTTTCTTGATCAGAATCTTTTAGAACCTGTTGAGGAGTTATATATTATTCAGCTTTGCATCCTCAGTGCTTAGAACAGTCCCTGATAAATGAATATTTAAAAAATTCATATATATATATATATATATATTACTCAAAAATGAGAATGAGGGAGATCAATGGGATTAAATAGCATTAAACATCAATGCTATTTAACCCACATTCTATTAGTTAGAGGAAATGTTCGTAACAATCACTACATCAAGTCAGGAAGTTATTTTAATGCTAATGCATGTTTATAGGCTTTTAGGACAAAAGTATATTTGTTGGCTTCCTCTCTTAGTAACATCCTGAGATAGTCTTATTTGAAATCATCTCTTTAATCAAAAGTAATCATGGTACCTCACTCTCTTTCCTTAGCACCCACCTTTGCCTCCCTTTTACCTGCCCATACCCTGACAGAAGCACACAGACATGTCCATGGAAATAGTTATTAGCCAAGGACAGGTTGTTGAAAATGAACATATAGAGGTCCATGTCAAGGTATAGATATGAAGAAGTATCATTGCTGGAAGGTCCTCCTTTACTGGCTTTCTCTAAAAATCTCATTACTCATTCCATCAGGTAAGAAATTGAAGATTGCTAAGATACCAATATTTACAGATGTGTTGCTACTAATATCTTGGAGATAAAATGAATGAAATGATATAGATAAGTCTTTTTAAGTTAAAGTTTATTGGGGTGAAAATTGTTAGTAAAGTTACATAGATTTCAGGTGTACAATTCTGTAGTACATCATCTATGTATCACATTGTGTGTTCACCACCTAGAGTCAATTCTCCTTACATCCCTTTTACCCTCATCTACTACCCCCTTCGCCCCTTCCCCTCAGATAACCACTAAACTATTTTCTGTGTCTATGAGTTTTTGTTTCTTCATTTGTTTGTCTCGTTCTTTTGTTTTTTTTCAGTTTTATATCCCACATATCAGTGTGGCATGTATACACAATGGAATACTATTCTGCCATGAGAAAAGATGAAACAGTTCCATTTAAGACAACATGACTGGATCTTTAGATTATTATGCTGAGTGAAATAAGTCAGATGGAAAAAGTTGAGAACAATATGATTTAACTGACATGCCTTTATTTCTTTCTCTTGCCTGATTGCTCTAGCTAGGACTCCCAATACTACCATGTTTCCCCAAAAATAAGACCTAGGCAGACCATGAGCTCTAATGCATCTTTTGGAGCATAAATTAATATAAGACCCAGTATTATATTATATTATATTATATTATATTATATTATATTATATTATATTATATTATATTATGTTATATTATATACCTGGCCTTAATTTTTGCTCCAAAAGACAGATTAGAACTGATGATCTGGCGAGGTCTTATTTTCAGGGAACCATTGCATGTTGAATATCAGTAGTAATAGTGGCATCCCTGACTTTTTCTGATTTTAGGGGAGAAACTTTCAGTTTTATTAACATTAAATATGATCATAACAATCATATCATATAAATGACGTTGCGAGGAGTGCTTCTTGAACTCTCCCCTAGAGGTATAACAAATTGAAGAGCTATAATTCAACAAAGAATAGCTTAAGCAACACAAAAGCATGTCTGAGACATCTGCACATCAAATCACCTGCAAGTGGGCAAATTAGGTGAGCAGGGGTGGAGAGAAGGGGGAAGTGCAGAGACATGGGTCATGGGCCATGGGATACTGTCCAGATCTCACTGCAGTCTCAGGACAGGGAAAAATTCAGGCTGCAGGTGCACACCCTGTGGCCCACAGTCCTACCTAGGGATCAGCATATAATATGGCTGAACCCAGCATTTGTGGCAGAGGCCTTGGATGAGAACTATGGTCTAAGTCCTTCCTCACTGCCAGGCAGAAAATGAAAAAAAACAAAGACAATTAGTCTGGCCAACTCACTCCCAAGCCTCCCAGAGCTTGCCTCACCTCCACACTCCCAGTGTTGAAAACAGACTCCAGAAAATGGTAGCAGTGTCAGATTAAAGAACAGAATATCTACAGCCCTGAGAACTGGAGCAACAGTCCCCACAGCCACAGATGTACAGTGCAACTGAATAATTCTGGCAATAGAGAGAGAATTTTATGGGTGAGAGAGCTATGGGCTGGCAGTTGCCATTGCTAAGAGCCACAAACATACTAGCAACATCTCACAGCCTATCCTGTCCCAACCTTTCTGGTTTGATCCCTGAGGGGATGCCCAGAGCCACTGAAACACACAGACCCTGCATTGGGCAGCAGGGACAGCATTGGGATTTCAGAAGTGCAGAATTCTATTGCCTTTCACATCTTCCAATGCAGGCAGGGCACTGAGACCCATGTGACCTCATAGAAGAGAAGACCACCTTCCACCTCCATTGAGTGAGAAGCCAGGACAGTGCAACAGAAAATAAAAAGCTACAGCATGAGAGAATCTAAAAGGCTGCAGCAAGACAGAATATAAAACATTCCACCAACACCTACAGGAAAGCAAAAGAAAGAACTCTTCATATCAATGTGCTGCAGAACCCACTCCTGTAGATACCCAGGAAAGAAATAATGAATCCTTAATAGCCATGAATGACCAAGGTAACAAGGCAGCTCAGAAATAAAATGAAAAGTATCCAGAAAAATGAACTTAAAGACATGGAAATTTGTGACTTAAATGACAGAGAATTTGAGAATGCAGTTCTGAAAAAAGTCGATGAGAGGAAAGAAAACATAGACAGGCAGTTTAATGAACTCAGAAACTGAAACTTTAAAAAAGAACCAAATACAAAATCTGGAGATGCAGAACTCAATAATAAAAAAAAAAGATAAAAATGGCTAGTCATAAAAATGGTGGCATGAGGTGAGCTTCCTGAAATCTCCCCTTTAGTATACAACAAATTGAACAACTAAAACTCCAAAAAGGACTCCCTGCGCAACAGACAGGCAAGACTAAGAGGCTCACGCCTGACATCATCTAAAGGTGGGCAAATTGCGTGAGCCGGGGAGGACGGAAAGGAGAAGTGCAGAGACGGGGCCACATGGGTTCAGGGCGCAGACCTAGCTTGGTGCTCCGAGCTCGCTGCATTCCAGAACTACCACAGCTATGGGAAAGGTAAGAACTTGTACTGATAGGGCTCCACTAATGACCCACAGGTCTGAGGGGAGAGCATAAAACACAGCCACACCCAACGTTCACAGCAGAGACCTCGGAGCAAAGACTGAGGGAAGAAGGCTGAAAACGGTGGTTTAAGCACTCACTGCCGAGCAGAGCATGCAAGACTTAGGCACTGAGCCTTGCTGCCCCCTCCTTTCCCTACCATAACTCACTGCACCCCCACTGCACAGTGCTAGAAGTGAAAAAGTAGCAATGTCAGATAAACAGAACAGAACTTTTGCAGTTCTGAGAACTGTGCTCCACAGACACGGACTTGCAGCCCTACTAGTTCTGGCAAAGGGGAGGGAGCTGTGGAAGCAGGACTGACTGTAATGGTATTCACCACTATTGCTCTGGGCCACCTCTCAGAACCCACCCCATCCCTGTGCCCTGCATGAGTAAACAGAGCTGCTGAAATACATGGGCTCTGAATGTGGTGCAGTGACAGCTTTGGAACTTCAGAAGCTCTCCACAACCTTCAAAGGAGGCGGTACCCTATGATGAAGGAGGATTGTTCACAGAGGAGAAGACTGCCTTCCAGGGAATCACCCCATTTTGGGAAACACCAGAATACTAAAGAGAAAATATAACACTACCCTGTGAGAAAGAATAAAAGGTTACAGTCAGAGACAAAATGAAACAATCTACCAACAATTACTGGAAAACAAAAGAAAGACATCTTTCTATTAACCTGTTTCAAAACCCACTCCTGTAGATGTCTAGGAAGAGAAATAATAAATTATTAATTACAATGAATAATAAAGGTAAGAAGACAGCTCAGAATGAAATGAGAAGTCTCCAGAAAATGAACTAAAAGACATGGAAATATGTTACTTAAAAGACACAGACTTCAAGATTGCAGTTCTTAAAAAACTCAGTGAGATGCAGGAAAACACAGACAGGCAGCATAATGAATTCAGAAACACAATCAAAGAACAAAATGAACACTTTACCAAAGAGACAGAATTTTTTAAAAAGAGCCAAATAGAATTTCTGGAGATTAAGAACTCAATAGAATGACGTCATAGGAATGGGGGCAGCGAGGTGGTCTTCTTGAGTTCTCCTCCGGAACTTACCACAAATTAAACATCTATAACCCATCAAAGGACTACCTGCTCATCACACAGTACAGCTAAGAGACTCCTACAAAGATAACTTGGAGGTGGGCAAATTGGGTGAGCAGGGAAAAAAGGAAGGGACCAGAGTAGAGACGCAGCCCATATCTGTGGCTGCGGAGATTCAGGGGACCCCAGGACAGAACACGGACAACAAAAGACAGGATGTGGGCTCTTTCCCTGCATCCCACAACTGATTTCTCCCACCGAGAGAGCAGCATATCCAGCATTTGACGCAGTAACCTCAGCTGAGAACTCCAGCTGGGCCCTAGCTCAGACAAAGGAAGTAAACTCCATACCTGGGCCACTCCCCCACTCTCCCAATCCTACACCCTCTCTTCCAGAGACTCAAGCTGGCCCCTGAACTGAGGAGTAGTGTCAGATTACAGAGGACCCATAGCGCTCAAGATCTGGGAAGACCCAGCTTGTAGCTCTGACCCAGGGAAGAGGCTGGGAAGTGTGTGATACTGCTGGGCTCGGAGAGAGAAGACTCCTCCATCCTCAGCCCCCACCTTTTCTGGCCTGCCCAGGGCAGGGCAATTACAACTGCAGAGACACTCCCAGGTGTCAGCAGAAGGTGGCAGGCACATCTCAGGGCTTACAGCAGTTCAGAAATCACCCGCCCTACAAACACACACACACACACACACACACACACACACCCAGAAGAAGTGCCCTAAGACTCAGGAGAACTGGGCACAAGGCTGGTTGTGTTACTCTCAGTGTGCATATGTGCAGGCAAGAGCAGAAACTGCACTGTCTTTGTAAAAACTACCATCCAGGCCCCATAGCCCCACTCATATGAAACTGCAGTCCCAAGGACACTCTGGGCACCAGGTAATTGGCTCAGCATGCACAATATGCACAGGACTCTTTGGTGCAGTGGAGGACAACCTGAAGATTACTTGGTGGGCTTAAGCCAAGACTGGCACTGCTTTTTTTGTTTTGTTTTGTTTATGTATTTTTGATATTTTAGCCTGGGTTGACTGTGGGTTATTGGTTGTTTTTACATGTTACTGTATTTGGTTTTTTCTTTGTTGTGGTTGTTTTTGTTGTGCTTGATGATTTGCTTTGTTCTGAAATTGCCCTACACCAGGGCCCAGCTCAAGACACACAAGATTCAACACACCCAGAAGCCAACTCCAGACCAAACCAGAGTATTACCAGATTTGACCTACAAGTGACACACCCAGAAGGAATTCTGTACAGGCACAAGAGCCCACAGGGGGCAAGCCTTATTTAAGCGTTCAACCCTCACGCAGCAGAACATCCACTGTGGGCAGAGCCAAGTCTCACAACTAGTCAGTCTAGGAGTCAATCCTACCTACTGAGAAGCCAAAAGCAATTAAAGATCAATTTTAACAGGACAACATACACAACACAAGAGTCAACTTTGGAGCACACACAGAGGAGAAGAAGAAAGTGGTGCAAGTGAAATTTAAAGGACACATACTACATAAGATAACCCAGCAAAAAACAGGACCCTAGGGGATCTAACTAATACATCGAAGCAAACAGAGAGAGTCCGCCAGAATGGGGAAACAAAGAAACATGTCCCAAATGAACAGAAGAAACCTCCAGATTTTGAATCAAATGAAATGGAGGTAACCAAACTATCAGAGACAGAGTTCAAAACACTGATGATAAGAATGTTTAAGGAGCTTAGTGACGACATAAAGGATAGAGAAATCACAACGAACAACCAGTTAGAACTAAAGAATACAATAAATGAAATGAAGAACACACTTGAAGGAATTACCAGCAGGTTAGATGAAGCAGAGGATTGAACCAGAAACTTAGAAGACAATTTAGCAGAGATCACACAAGCCAAAGAACCAAAAAAAAAAAAAGAAGAAGAAGAAAAATGAAGATGATAACATCAAGCGCAACATCATGTGCTTCATAGGAATATCAGAAGGTGAAGAGAGGCAGCAAAGGATTGAGAACATATTTGAAGTAATAATGTCAAAAAACTTCCCTAACCTGGAGCAGGAAACCAACATACAAGCCCAGGAAGTGCAGAGAGTTCCAACCAGGATAAACCCAAACAGGTCCATGCCAAGACACATTATAGTTAAAATGGCAAAGCTAAAGACAAAGAGGGAATCCTAAAAGCAGCAAGAGAAAGACAATGGGTTACATACAAGGGAACTCCTATAAGACTATCAAATGATTTTTCTACAGAAATATTGTAGGCCAGGAGGGAGTGGCAGGAGGTACTCAAATGACAGAAAACAAAGGCCTACAAACTAGATTGCTTTATCCAGCAAGGCTATCATTTAAAATTGAAGGAGAGATAAAGAGCTTCTTAGAAAAGAATAAGCTAAAAGAATTTATTTCCACCAAGCCAGCATTGCAAGAAATATTAAAAGTGTTTCTGTAAGCAGAAGAAAGACGAAAACAATCTTATTACAAATAACAAAATGGCAATAACTATGTACCTGTCAATAATCACTTTAAATGTAAATGGCTTAAATGCTCCAATCAAAAGACATAAGGTGGCTGAGTGGATAAGAAAGCAAGACGTTTGTATACACTGTGTACAAGAGACTCACCTCATATCAAAAGACAGACACAGGCTGATAGTGAAGGGTTGGAGTAAGATATGTCATGCAAATGGAAATGAGAAAAAAGCTGGAGTTGCAATACTTATATCTGACAAAATATCAGTATAACTTTAAAATGAAGTACATATTAAAAGACAAAGATGGGCACTATATAATAATAAAGAGAAAGATCCGACAAGAAGACATAACCCTAGTAAGAATCTATGCACCCAACATAGGAGCACCTAAATATATAAAACAGATATTGACTGACATAAAGACAGAGATCAGTAGTAACACTTCATAGTAGGAGACTTCAACAAACTTCTGACAGCAAGGGACAGGTCTTCCAGACAGGAAATCAAGATGGAAACAATGGCCTTAAATGACACATTGGACCGCTTGGATTTAATCGATATTTCCAGAGCATTTCACCCCAAAG
Organism: Rhinolophus ferrumequinum; assembly: GCF_004115265.2. Taxonomy (NCBI): domain Eukaryota; kingdom Metazoa; phylum Chordata; class Mammalia; order Chiroptera; family Rhinolophidae; genus Rhinolophus; species Rhinolophus ferrumequinum. The sequence goes on from NC_046284.1 coordinate 41,096,271, forward strand.
CTACAAAATACACGTTCTTCTCAGCTCACATGGAACATTTTCCAAGATAGGCTACAAGTTAGGCCACAAAACAAGTCATGATAAACTTAAGAATATTGAAATCATACCAATTGTCTTCTCTGTCCACAGTGATATGAAATTAGAAATCAACTACAGGAAAAGAACTGGAAGACACACAAATACATGGAGTCTGAATAACATGTTACTAAAAAATGAATGGGTCAAGCAGGGGATCAAGGAAGAAATCACAAGATATCTCGAGACAAATGAAAACATGATAACCCAAAATCTGTGGAATGCAGCAAAAGTATCCTAAGAGAGAAATAGCAATGCAGGGTTACCTAAAGAAACAAGAAAAATGACTAATCAACAGTATATCTTCACACTTAAGTGATATTGAAAGAGAACAGCAAAATTAGCCCAAAGAGAGTACAAGGACGGAGATGATACAGATCAGAGAAGAAATAAATGAAATAGAGGGGGGAAAAAAATACAAAAGATCAATGAATCCAAGAGCTGGTTTTTAAAGAAGATAAACAAAATGGACAAACCATTAGCCAGACTCATCAAAAAAAAAAAAAAAAAAAAAAAAGAGAGAGAGAGAAAGAGGGCAATCCCAGCCAGCGGTGGCGGCAGCGAAAACCATGGTGGCACCCGCAGTTCCAAACATGCAGGGGATCCCAGGGCAGAACAGAGAACACAAAAACCAGGAGTGACCAGCTTAAGAGGCACAAGATTCAACATATCCAGAGGCCAACTCCAGACCAAACCAGAGTACTACTGGGTTTGACCTACAAGTCACACACCCAGAGGGAATTCTCTGCAGGCACAAGAGCCCATAGAGGCCAAACCACATTTAAGTGGTCAACCCTCACGCAGCCGAATGCCCTGCAGTGGGCAGAGCCAAGTCTCACAACGAGTCAGCCTAGGAGTTAACCCCACCTACTCACAAGCAAAAAGCAATTAAAGATCTTCTTGAACAGGACAATACACACAACACAAGAGTCACCTTTGGAGCACACACAGAGGAGAAGAACGAAGTAGTGCAAGTCAAATATAAAGGACACATACTACATAAGATAACCTAGCAAGAACTAAGAACTCTAGGGGATCTGCCTAATACATCAAAGCAAACACAGAGAGTCAGCCAGAATGGGGAAACAAAGATACACATCCCAAATAAAAGAACAGAAGAAACCTCCACAACTGGAACCAAATGAAGCAGAGGTAACCAAACTTTCAGAAACAGACTTCAGAACACTGGTGATAACAATGTTTAAGGAGCTTAGAGAAGACATAAAGAAGGACGTAGAAATCATAACGAACAACCAGTTAGAACTAAAGAACACAATTAGCGACATTAAGAACTTACTTGAAGGTATTAACAGCAGGTTAGATGAAGCAGAGGATGGAATCAGCGACTTAGAACACAAGTTACAGAGATCACCCAAACAGAACAACAGAAAGAAAAAAGAATAAAAAACAATGAGGATGGTTTAAGAGACCTCTGGGATAACATGAAGCGCAACAACATACGCATCATAGGAATACCAGAAGGTGAAGAGAAGAAGAAAGGGATTGAGAACATATTTAAAGAAATAATGTCCGAAAACTTCCGCAACCTGATGAAGGAAACCAACATACAAGCCCAGGAAGTGCAGAGTTCCAACCAGGATAAACCAAACGGGTCCACACCAAGACACATTATAGTTAAAATGGCAAAGCTTAAAGACAAAGAGAGAATCCTAAAAGCAGCAAGAGAAAGACAGAGGGTTACATACAAGGGAACTCCCATAAGACTATCAAATGACTTTTCTATAGAAATATTGAAGGCCAGGAGGGAGTGGCAGGAGATACTCAAAGTGATGGAAAACAAAGGCCTACAACCTAGATTGCTTTATCCAGCAAGGCTATCATTTAAAGTTGATGGAGAGATAAAGAGCTTTCCAGAAAAAAATAAGCTAAAGGAATTTATTACCACCAAGCCAGCATTGCAAGAAATACTAAAAGGACTTCTGTAAATAGAAGAAAGATCAAAACAATCTAACTACAAATTTAAAAATGGCAATAACTATGTACCTATCAATAATCACTTTAAATGTAAACGGATTAAATGCTCCAATCAAGAGACAGGGTGGCTGAGTGGATAAGAAAGCAAGACCCTTGTATATGCTGTATACAAGAGACTCACCTCAGAACAAAAGACACACAGAGGTTGAAAGGGAAGGGTTACAGTAAGATATGTTATGCAAATGGAAATGAGAAAAAAGCTGGAGTTGCAATACTTATATCTGACAAAATAGACTTTAAAATGAAGAACATATTAAAAGATAAAGATGGGCACTATATAATAATAAAGGGATCAATCCGACAAGAGGACATAACCCTAGTAAACATCTATGCACCCAACATAGGAGCACCTAAATATATAAAACAGGTACTGACTAACATAAAGACAGAGATCAACAGTAACACTATCATAGTAGGGGACTTCAACACACCTCTGACAACAAGGGACAGGTCTTCAAGACAGAAAATCAATATGGAAACAACGGCCTTAAATGATACATTGGACCACTTGGATTTAATCGATATTTTCAGAGCATTTCACCCCAATGCTGCAAAATATACGTTCTTCTCAAGCACACATGGAACATTTTCCAAGATAGACCATATGTTAGGCCACAAAACAAGTCTTGATAAATTTAAGAAAATTGAAATCATACCAATTGTCTTCTCTGATCACACTGCTATGAAGTTAGAAATGAACTACAGGAAAAAAATGGAAGACACACCAATTCATGGAGGTTGAATAACTTATTACTAAATAATGAATGGGTCAAGCAAGAGATCAAGAAAGAAATCAAAAGATATCTCGAGACAAATGAAAATGAAAACACGACGACCCAAAATCAATGGGATGCCGCAAAAGCAGTCCTAAGAGGGAAATTCATAGCATTGCAGGCCTACCTAAAGAAACAAGAAACATCACGAATCAACAGTTTATCGTCACACTTAAGGCATCTGGAAAAAGAACAGCAAAATAAGCCAAAAGGGAGCACAAGGAAGGAGATAATAAAGATCAGAGCAGAAACAAATGAAATAGAAACCAGAAAAACAATACAAAAGATCAATGAATCCAAGAGTTGGTTTTTAGAGAAGATAAACAAAATTGACAAACCTTTAGCCAGACTCATTAAAGAAAAGAGAGAGAGGACCCAAATTAATAAAATCAGAAATGAAAGAGGAGAAGTGAAAACAGACACCGCAGAAATACAAAAAGTTTTAAGAAATTACTATGAGCAAATATATGCCAACAAATTTGACAATCTGGAAGAAATGGACAATTTTCTAGAGGCGTACAACCTTCCAAGGCTAACTCAAGAAGAAACAGAAAACCTGAATAGACTTATTACCACCAGGGAAATTGAATCAGTAATCAACAATCTCCCAACAAACAAAAGCCCTGGACCAGATGGCTTTACAGGTGAACTTTATTAAACGTTCAAAAAAGAATTATCACCTATTCTCCTCTAGCTCTTCCAAAATATCCAGAAAGAGGGAACTCTCCCAAACACTTTTTACAAAGCCACTATCACCCTGATCCCAAAATCAGACAAAGACACCACAAAAAAAGAAAACTACAGGCCGATATCTCTAATGAACAAAGATGCAAAAATCCTCAACAAAATATTAGCGAACGGAATTCAGCAATACATTAAAAAGATCATACACCATGATCAAGTGGGATTCATCCCTGGTATGCAAGGGTGGTTCAACATCCGCAAATCAATTAATGTGATACACCACATTAACAAAATGAAAAATAAAAATCACATGATCATATCAATAGATGCAGAAAAAGCATTTGATAAAATCCAACAGCCATTTATGATAAAAACCCTCAAGAAAGTGGGAATAGAGGGATCTTATCTCAATATAATAAAGGCCATATATGACAAACCCACAGCTAACATCATATTCAATGGGGACAAGCTAAAACCATTCCCCCTAAGATCAGGAACAAGGCAAGGTTGCCCACTATCTCTGCTTCTATTCAACATAGTGCTGGAAGTTCTAGACCAGCAATCAGACAAGAAAAAGAAATAAAAGACATCCAAATTGGTAAGGAGGAAGTAAAATTATCATTATATGCAGATGATATGATACTATATATAGAGAACCCTAAAGACTCCACCAAGACGCTATTAGAGCTGATAGATGAATTTAGTAAAGTAGCAGGATACAAAATTAATATTCAGAAATCAGTTGCATTTGTATATACCAATAATAAAACATCAGAAGGAGAAATTAAAAAAGAACAATCCCATTTACAATCGCTCCAAAGACTATAAAATACCTGGGAATAAATTTAACCAAAGAAGTAAAAGATCTGTACTCAGAAAATTATAAGACACTGAAGAAAGGAATGAAGGAAGATATAAATAGATGGAAACACATAACATGTTCATGGATAGGAAGAATTAATATAGTTAAAATGTCCATACTGCCTAAGGCAATATACATATTCAATGCAATTCCTATCAAACTGCCAACGTCGTTTTTCACAGAAATAGAACATATAATCCTAAAATTTATATGGGACCATAAAAGACCCCGAATAGCAAAGGCAATCTTGAGAAATAAGAACAAAGTGGGAGGTATAACAATACCTGACTTCAAATTATACTACAAGGCTACAGTAATCAAAACAGCATGGTACTGGCATAAAAACAGACACATAGATCAATGGAACAGAATAGAGGGTCCAGAAATAAATCCATGCCTATATGGCCATTTAATCTGCGACAATGGAAGCAAGAATGTACGATGGGGTAAAGATAGTCTATTCAATAAATGGTGCTGGGAAACCTGGACAGACACATGCAAAAAAATGAAGCTGGACCACCTCCTTACACCATATACAAAAATAAATTCAAAATGGCTTAAAGACTTAAATGTAAGATCTGAAACCATAAAATACCTAGAAGAAAATATAGAAAGAAACTTTACAGACATTTCCCGGAGTAAGATTTTTACTGATATATCCCCTCAAGCGAGGGAAGTAAGAGAAAAAATAAACATGTGGGATTATATCAAACTAAAAAGTTTTTTCACAACAAAGGAAACCATCAATAAAACAAAAAGGAATCCTACTGAATGGGAAAAGATATTTGCCAATGATATACCTGATAAGGGATTAATATCACAAATCTATAAAAAACTCACTCAACTCAACTCCATAAAAACAAACGAGCCAATTAAAAAATGGGCAGAGGACTTGAAGAGACATTTTTCTAAAAAGGACATACAGATGGCAAACAGACATATGAAGAAGTGCTCAACCTCACTAACCATCAGAGAAATGCAATTAAAAACCACAATGAGATACCACCTCACCCCAGTCAAAATGGCTATCATCAATAAATCAACGAACCACAAGTGCTGGTGCGGATGTGGAGAAAAGGGAACGCTTGTGCACTGTTGGTGGGATTGCAGATTGGTGCAGCCACTATGGAAAACAGTATGGAGGTATCTCAAAAATCTGAAAATGGAACTACCCTATGATCCAGTAAGTCCACTCCTAGGTATCTATCCGGAGATATCCAAAACTCCAATTCAAAAATCTTTATGCACTCCTATGTTTATTGCAGCACTATACACAATAGCCAAGACATGGAAACACCCGAAATGCCCATCGGCAGACGACTGGATTAAGAAAATGTGGTACATTTATACAATGGAGTACTACACAGCCATAAAGAAGAAGGAAATCTTAGCATTTGCAACAGCATGGATGGACCTAGAGAACAGTATGTGAAGTGAAATAAGTCAGAAAGAGAAAGATAAGTACCATATGATCTCACTTATATGCGGAATCTAAAGAAAAGAATAAGTGAATGAACTAATCAGAAACAGTTTTGGAGACAAAGAGGAAAAACTGAGGGTTGCTAGATGGGCGGGGGGGTGGGGGTAAAGGGGAAGGTGAGGGGATTAGAAAACAATCAGTAACCACAAGACAGCCACGGGGTTTTGAAAATTAATCTGGGGAACGTAATCAATAATGTTGTAAAGATTTTGTAGGGAATTCGATAGACACGTGTCCCATTTGGGAGACCATCTCAGGGAAGATGTAGATGCCTGATCTCTGCACTGTACACCTGAAGCTGAACAATAATGAATGCCAACTATAATATTATATATATATGTACATATAGGTATGTATACATTTACAATAGGCAGAGTACAGCATTGGGAGTGGAGATAGTGGAAATGGGATGGCTCGGTGCAATGTCAGAGAGATAGTGGATGGGGGGTGTGGGGGTCCACAGTGTGAGGGATATAAATGATAAACGTCTAAGTACAATAATTTAGTGGTTACCAGAGGGTAAGGGGGTGGGGGGTGGGAGATGAGGGTAAGGGGGATCAAATATATGGTGATGGAAGGAGAACTGACTCTGGGTGGTGACCACACAACGTGATATACAGAGGATGTATTACAGAATTGTACACCTGAAACCTATGTAACTTTACTAACCATTGTCACCCAATAAATTTTAATTAAAAAACGAAAAAAAAAATCTGAAAATCACCTTATGATCCAGCAATTCCACTTTTAGATATCTATCCGGAGAAATCCAAAACTCCAATTCAAAAATCTTTATGCACTCCTATGTTTATTATAGCACTATACACAATAGCCAAGACATGGAAACAACCAAAAGACCCCTTACTTTTGATTTGGGCTTCCAAGTCTCAACTTCCTGGACCTCCTGTCTTATCTTCTCTCACCGCCGGTTTTCAACATCCCCCATTGTGGCCATGGCAATGGTAACTTCATGGATCTGCCATCCCACATGCCGCTTACGAATGGCAACAAAGAATCTAATAGCACTTGCAGGGGCAGTATCCAACACCAGATCTCTCATGCTGGTTGTAAAACATTCATCATCCGGCCGCTGCATATTAGGGTTGAACATAGCATGTCTCATACCCATTTCACAGATGATTTGAATAAGTTCTGTATACGATTGCTATTTACTCACAGTGCCTGGCAGCTTGCCAGTCTCTCCTCATACTGTGCATACTGCAGAGGTGAGCCACTCCATTGGAGTGTGGGTTGCCCTGGTCTTGGGCCAACCTATAGCAATTCTGTAAGCTTTGTCACAGGGATGGGTGCCCCGTCACGAAGGCTAGCTTTTCCATTTTACCTGGGGAGCAGAGAATGCTGTCTGCCCCCTCATCCCATAAGCGTATTAGCGAAGCCAAGATGGGCTTTCCAGGGTGCTGTCGGCACCACCGCCCCAGCTCCTGCAACTCAGTGGGAGAGTTACGGGCAGCAACGCCTCTGGAGCCCAAAGGTTGCTCATACTTCACCTTTTGCTTAAAGATGGGCTGTGCATGAGAGTTGGGAGCTACATTGTCTCCCCTCGCTTCGTCCACCTCTGCCTGAGATTCTCCACTGTGGGGCTCATCCTCTAAAAGGCCGACTTGAGCTTCCAGTGCCTACCCCCAGGGCTGCTGGTCCCGCACCTGAGCTATTTCATTAAGCACATCTTCCATGTTACAACACAAGGCCGTGAGGAATATCCAGGCTACATGACTGGCTGTTCCCTTCGCTTCCTCTGGCAACCACTCAGCCAGAACCTGCAGGGCCCTCTCCATGCTGGCTGGAGAGCCATCCATGTCCACCCCTCCTTGGGGGTCCAACTCCTGAAAACAGTGGCTGCTGAGTACCACACACTGTGTGGGTGCCACATATCCTCCAGCCAGAGTCAGACTCCATTCCTACCTGGCCGGAATACTGCTCATCATGCCAGGTATCCGAGTGGGTGATGGCCTTTTTGCAAGAGGTCCACAACCCTTGGAGCCTAGAGGAGCAGCAGATTACCAATAGGAAGGTGACGCCTTCTATGGCCAAGACGGTGTTGTGCCACTTGGAGGCTCGAATCTCCCAGGCAGACCGCACCTCCCATTCCCTGCACCACTCCCCACAGGCCTCCCAAAGCTGGGCTTTCACATGTATAAACAGCTCCGTTACCCAGAGGGGTAATTATGGCCAGCGCCATATGGTGCTCGCTGTGCCATATATTATGGAGTGTGTCATGTGGGGTCTCTGGTTCACTCCCAGCATAAGAACGCAGGATATGGTGAGGTCAAAAAGGAACACTAATGGAGCCATAGATGGGAGTCATACTGTTATATTCTCACAGGCAGCTGGGTTGATGACACAGGTAGCAGGAGCCACACGATCTGCAATCTGCGATCAGTTTCTCTACCAACTGACCCCACTTGCTAACTGCAATCCACGCTAGTTTAGCCATGGCAGTTATATCAGTGGCTAATGGCTAACTGGTAACGGCTGATGGCCAACCAGTTACAGCTGATGGTCATCTACTACCTGAGCCAGCACCTTTCCACAGAGGCACAAAGCATGGAAACTGCTCTCTGGGACTCTGTCCAGTTAGTATACTTTTGGAGGGCATCAGCCAAATGGGATTGAAAGAAGCCTGGGTTTTTAATCCAGTCCTTGAGTAATTTCCCTCAGCTTTTCCCCCCTTCAGTTCACTGGTTTAATAATGCCTTTTTTTATGCCCTCAATAAAACAGGTGACCATGTGAGCTTGTCTATTTTGGCCCTGTTGGTCAGCTTGATAATTCCATTCAGGATCATGATTGGGAATAGCTTTGGCCCCAACCCGGTATTGTCTTGCTTTCCGAGTAGCTAACTCATGTCTGTATTTTTGGTCAAGAGCCCAGATATGGTTCTTTTCTTCTAAGGAGCAGCAGGTGACTAAAATAATGTGAATGTCCTGCCAAGTATGATCAAAGACCACAGTTATGCCCTGAAATTCCTTAATGAACTTAGAAGGATCTTTAGAATAGGTTCCTAATTTTGCCTCTATTTAAGCTAGATATGCCATGGAGAAACCGACATGAACCTTAATTGTACCAGCCTCTCCGTTTGCAACCTCCCGGAGAGGCAGCATGGAGTCTGCCTTAAAATGAGCTCTACTACATGTGGTGCCCACAGGACTTGAAGCTGGGGTAAAATAGGGAGGGGGAGCTGAAGTAGAGGTGGAAGGGGTAGAAGAGTTTGAGGAAGGAGAGGTAAGAGGGGTAGGAAGTGGGTTTTGAGGAGATCTAGTAGGGACCTGAGATGTTTTAATTGCCCTTAATAAAACAGTTTCAAAGAGGCTGGAACAAAAGGGTGAAGGTTTGGCTTGAGATATTAGCTGCTTGTGTTCCTTTTTTAAAGGTGACTCTCCTTATTTTTTCCCCTTCAGTTACCTCAGCCTCAAGCTGTGGCAGCAGGAGATTCCATTACATTTTAGGTTCTCTGTAAGATCTTGAAATTTACTGAGAGTTGGAAAAAACTTTATTTTTGAGAGATGAGAGGTTGAATTTGGTCTAATTCTTAAGAAGACAGCCAAGAGGTCTGCCAAGACCTCTTGGCTGCCAAGAGGACAGCCAAGAGGGACAGAGGAGGAGCCATGCATGGTGTTAGGAATGGTGGTCTCATGATAGCCAGACTAGGAGATCGAAGGGCATCCCCTAAGATCCTCTGAACAAGTCTCTGACACAGGAGTTATAGAATTAGTGCGTTCGTTACCGTGTACTCAAAGGAAAGAGAGAAAATAAATGGCCATTAGTTTAGAGGGCATGTCTGCCACACGTAAGGTCAAGCAAAGGTCATGGCCCTAGCCCGTTGAATTCCTGGCACACTGCAGATGTGTCAAGGTATATCACTTAACAACCAAAGGCCTGTTGACCCTTTGAGGTGGCAATGGAAATCCAGAGAAGAAAAAAGAATGACAAGCAAGTCACCAAAATATAGGGAGTGGTCAGCAGGGAGGGAGACTGTGTGTCTTTGACTTGTGTGCCTGTCTGATGAGTGGGACTTTGTCTTGTGCTTAGAAGGACCTAGTCCTAGAATCCTGGACTGCTACAGGGTTATCCTGTGATGGGAGACTTCTTTAAAGTGGTGGACACCCTAGAGAGGCTTACATGTCCGTTCCGTGACCACTATGAGTCTGGCCAAGGTGATTGACCTGCCCACCAACAAAGAGAAAGAAGCCTCATACCAAGTCAAGCAATGGGATTCCCGAACCAATAGAGAGGTCAGATTTTCCCTTCCACCATAGAGTAGCCCCGGCCATGGTTAGGTTTCTGTTTGGGACAACGTAGGCCTAGGGCTCCAGCCAGGATTAAGGTTAGTGTTGGGACAGGGTTAGGCCTAGTGTTCTGGCCAGGGTTGTGCTTAGGTTTGGGATATGTTTAGGGCCAGGGCCTCAGCCAGGTTTAGGCTAGGGTTGGGACTAGGCTAGGCCTAGGTCCACGCTACAGGCCACGGTTAAGGCGAGCTTTGGGACACGTTTAAGTCCAAGGGTCTGGCCAGGGTTAGGGTTAGGTTTGGGACAGGGATAGTCCTAGGGTTCTAGCCAGGTTTAGGGTTCCACTTTGGCTCCGGGGAGGGTTAGGGATAAGGTTGGGACACGATTAGGGTCAGGGCTCTGGCTAGGGTTAGGGTTAGGTTTGGAACAGGGTTACTTCAAGGACTCTGGACACGGTTAGGGTTAGGTTTGGGACAGGATTAGGCCTAGGGCTCCAGGCAGGGTTAGGGTTAGCGTTGGCACGGATTTAGGTCTAGGGCTCTGGCCAGGGTTAAATTTAGGGAGAAGACAGGGTTAAAACTAGGGATCCGGCCATGGTTATGGTTAGGTTTAGGACAGGGATAGGCCTAGGGCTCTGGCCATTTTAGGGTTAGGGGTGGGACAGAGTTAGGCCTAGGGCTCTGACCAGTTTTAAGGTTCGGTTTCATACAGGGTTAGGCCTGAAGCATCCGCCAGGTTTACGTTAGGTTTGGGACCATGGTTTGGCCAGGGATCCAGCCAGGGTAACGGCTAAGGATTTGGCAGTGTTAAATGCAAGGCTCTGGCCAGGATTAGGGATAGTGTTGGGACAGGGATAGTCTTAGTGCACAGGCCAGGGTTAGGGTTAGGGTTGACAGAGGGCTAGGTCCAGTGCTCCGGCCAGGGTTAGGGTTATGTTTGGGAAAAGGTTAAGGCTAGGGCTCCGGCCACGTTTAGGGTTAGGGTTGGGACAGGATTAGGCCTAGGGTTCTGACTGGGATAGGTTTAAAGCTGGGATGGGGTTAGGCCTAGGGCTCCGGCCAGGGTTAGGGTTAGGGTTGGAACAGGGATAGGACTAGGTCTCAGGCCAGGATTAGGGTTAGGGTTGGGACAGGGATAGGACTAGGTCTCTGTCCAGGTGTAGGGTTAGGGGTAGGGCAGGGTTAGGCCTAGGAATCCAGCCACTGTTAGGGTTAGTGTTGGGATAGGGTGAGGCCTAGGGCTCTGGCCAGGGTTAAGGTTAGGGTTGGGACGGGGTTAGGCCTAGGGCTCTGACAACGGTCAGGTTTAGGGTTGGGACTGGGTAGGCCTAGGGACCGTCCAGGATTAAGGTTAGTGTTCGGACAGGGTTAGGCCTAAGGCTCCGGCTAGGGTTGTGGTTAGGGTTGGGACAGGGTTAGGCTTAGGGCTGGCCAGGGTTAGGGGTAAGGTTGGGACAGGGTTAAGCCCAGGCTACTAGCCATGGTTAAGGTGAGGTTTGGGACACGTTTAAGTCCAAGGCTCCCGACAGGGTTAGGCTTAGGTTTGCTACAGGGATAGTCCTAGGGCTCCGGCCAGGTTTACGGTTAAGTTTGGGAAAGGGGTGTAGCCAGGGCTCCAGCGAGGGTTACGCCTAGGGATTCGACAGGGTTAAATGCAAGGCTCCAGCAAGGGTTAGGGATAGTGTTGGGACAGGGATAGTCCTAGTGCACCGGCCAGGGTTACGGGTAGGTTTGTGGCAGGGTTAGGGCCATGGCTCTGGCCAGGGTTAGGGTTATGATTGTGACATTGTTAAGCATAGGGCGCCAGACACGTTTAGGGTTAGGGTTGGACAGGCTTAGGCCTAGGACTCAGGCCAGGGTTAGCGTTAGGTTTGGGACAGTTATAGGCATAGGGCTTTGTCCAAGTGTAGGGTTAGGGGTGGGACATGGTTAGGCCTAGGGTTCCGGCCACTGTTAGATTTAGGGAGGGTTGGGATAGGGTTAGGCCTAGAGCTCTGACCAGTTATTGGGTTAGGATTATGACAGGATTATGCCTAGGGCGTCAGGGAGCATTAGCATTAGGGTTGGGAAAGTTGTAGGCCTAGAGCTCTGGCCATGGTTAGGGTTATGTTCGGGACAGGGTTATGGCTAGGGCTTTGCCATGGTTAGGGTAATGTTTGGGCAAAGGTTATGCCTAGAGCTCAGGCCAGGATTAGGGTTAGTTTTGGGACAGGGTTAATACTAGGGATATGGCCAGGTTTAGGGTTACGGTTCGGACAAGTTTAGGCCTAAGGTTCAAGCCAGGGTTAGGGTTTGGGTTGTGAAAGTGTTAGGCCTAGGGCTCCGGGCAGGGTTAGGGTTAGGATTAAGGTTGGCATGGATTTAGGTCTAGGGCTCCGTCCAGGGTTAAGTTTAAGGAGGAGACAGGGTTCAAAATAGATAGCCATGGTTAGGGTTAGCATTAGGACACAGATAGGTCTAGGGCTCTGTCCAGGTGTAGGCTTAGGGTTGGAACAGTGTTAGACCTCGGGCTCCGGCAAATTTTGGGGTTAAGTTTGGACTCTGTTTGGCTGAGAACTCCGGTCAGGGTTAGGGTTATGTTTCGAATGGGATTAGGCCCAGGGCTTCAGCTAGGTTTAAGGTCAGTGTTGGAACGGGGTGAAGCCTAGGGCTCAGACCAGGGTTACGGTTAGGTTTGGGACGGGGTTAGCTCTAGGGCTCTGGCCATGGTTATAGTTTAGTTTAGGACAGGGATAGGCCTAGTGCTCTGGCCAGGTGTAGAGTTAGGGTTGGGATAGCATTAGGCTTAGGTCTCCGACCAGTGTTAGGGTTCGGTTTGGTACAGTGTTAGGCCTAGGATCCGGAAAGAGTTAGGGTTAGGGATGAGACAAGGTTAGTCCAAGATTCTGGCCAGGGTTTAGGTTAGGTTAGGAAAGGGTTAGGCCTCGGATCCGGACAGGGATAAGGTTAGGGTTGGGACAGGGTTAGGCCTAGGGCTCTGGCCAGTATTAGGCTTACGGTTGGGACAGTAGGGCTCTGTCCCAGGGTTACGGTAGGGCTCTGGCCAGGGTTAGGGTTAGGGTTGGGACATTGTTAGGGCTAGTGCTCCAGCCAATTTTAGGGTTAAGTTTGGACTGGGGAAGGCCGAGGGCTCTGGTGAGGGTTAGGGTTAGGGTTCTGACGGGGTTAGAGCCTGGGTTCTGACCAGAGTCAGGGTTAGGGTTGGGAAAGTATTAGGCCTAGGGCTCCAGTCATGGTTAGGGTTAGGTTTGTGACAGGGTTAGGCCAAGGACTCCGAACAGGGTTAGGTTTAAGTTCAGGACGGGGTTAGGCCTAGGTCTCTGACCAGGGTTAGGGTTAGGTGTGGAACAGGGTTAGGGCTAGGGCTCCAGCCATTTTTAGGATTAGATTTGGGATAGGATTAGGCCTCGGGCTCTGGCCAAGGGTAGGGTTAGGATTACAACAGAGTTATTCCTAGGGCTTCAGGGAGGGTTAGGGTTAGGTTTGGGAAAGTTGTAGACCTAAGGCTCTGGCCATGGTTAGCGTAAGGTTTGGGCAACGGTTAGGCCTAAGTCTCAGGCTAGGGTTAGGGTGAGGTTTGGGACAGGGTTAGGCCTAGGGCTGTGGATATGTTTAGGGTTCAGGTTTGGTCAGGGTTAAGGCTTGGGCTCTGGCATGAGTTAGTGATTTTTTGGGGACATGGGTAGGGCGAGGGTTCCAGCTATGGTTAGGCTTAGGTTTGGGACAGGGTTAGGCCTAGGGCTCCAGGCATGTTTAAGGGTTAAGGTTGGCACGGGTTTAGGTCTAGGGCTCCGGCCAGGGTTAAGTTTAGGGAGAAGAGAGGGTTAAAACTAGGGATCTGGCCATTATTAGGGTTATGTTTAGGACAGGGATAGACCTAGGGCTCTGGCCAGGTGTAAGGTTTGGGTTGGGACGGGGTTAACGCTAGAGCTCTGGCCAGTTTAAGTTTACAGTTGGGACAGGGTTAGTGCTAGAGCTCCGGTCAGGTTTAAGGTTAGGTTTGGCACAGAGTTTGGTTTAGGGCTCCGGCCTGGGTTAATTTTATGGTGGAGACAGTGTTAAAACTAGGGATCCGGCCACGGTTAGGGTTAGGTTTAGGACAGGGATAGGCCTTACCGGTCTTTCCAGATGTAGGCTTATGGTTGGAATAGTGTTAGAAATACGGCTCCGACCAGGGTTAGGGTTAGGGTTGGGACAGTGTTAGGACTTGGGCTCCAGCCAATTTTAGGTTTAAGTTTGGACTGGGTTAGGCCGAGGGCGCCTTTGAGGGTTATGGTTAGGGTTCTTACAGGGTTAGGCCCAGGCTTCCGACCAGAGTTAGGGTTAGGGTTGGGAAAATGTTAAGCCTAGGGCTCCGGTAGTGGTTAGGGTTAGGGTTGTGACAGGGTTAGGCCAAGGACTCCAACCAGGGTTAAGTTTATGTTTGGGATGAGGTTAGGCCTAGGGCTCTGACCAGGGTTGGGGTTAGTGTTGGGACAGGGATAGGCCTAGTTCTCAGGCCAGGGTTAGGGTTAGGGTTGGGACAGGGATTGGTGTAGGGATCCGGCGGGTTTAAGGGTTAGGGTTAGGGTTAGGGTTAGGGTTAGGGTTGGTACAGGTTTAGGCCTAGGGCTCTGGACACTGTTAGGCTAGGGTTAGGGTTGGGACAGTGTTAAGCTTAGGGCTCTGGACAGTGTTAAGGTTAGGTATGGGACAGGTTTATGCCTAGGACTATGGCCTGGGTTAGGGTTAGGGTTGGGACAGTGTTTGTGCTAGGTGTCTGACCAGTGTTAGGTTTAGGGGTGGAACAGGTTTACGCCTACGGCTCCAGCCAGGGTTAGGGCTAGGTTTGGGAGGGTGTTAGGCCTAGGTCTCAGACCAGGGTTAGGGTTAAGGTTGGGACAGGGATAGGCCTACGGCTCTGTCCAAGTATAGGAATAGGGGTGGGACAGTGTTAGGCCTAGGGCTCCGGCCATTGTTAGGATTAGATTTGGGATAAGGTTAGGCCTAGGGCTCTGGCCAGGTGTAGGGTTAGGATAACGACAGGGTTATTCCTTGGGATTCAGTGAGGGTTAGGTGCAGGCTTGGGAAAGTTGTAGCGTTAGGGCTTTGGCCATGGTTAGAGTAAAGTTTGGTCAACGGTTAGGCCTAAGTCTCAGGCCAGGGTTAGGGTGAGCTTTGGGACAGGTTAGGCCTACGGCTCCTGTCAGTGTTAGGTTTTGGGTTGTGACGGGGTTAGGCCTAGGGCTCCGGCAGGGTTTAAGATTAGGGTTGGGGGAGGGTTACGCCTAGGGATCCCACCAGTGTTAGTGTTAGTGTTGGGACGAGGTTAGGCCTGGGCCTCCGGCCAGGATTAGGGTTAGTGTTGGGACAGCTTTAGGCCTAGGGCTCCGGCCAGCATTTGGCTTATGGTTGGGAGTGTGTTAGACCTAATTCTCCAGCCAGTGTTAGGGGTAGGGTTGGGACAGGGTTAGGCCTAGGTCTATGGCCAGGCTTACGGTTAGGTTTCAGACAGGTTTAATCCTAGGGATATGGCCAAGTTTAGGGTTACCATTTTGACACGTTTAAGCCCAGGGCTCAAGCCAGCGTTAGGGTTTGGATTGGGACAGTTTTAGGCCTAGAGCTCTGGCCTGGGCAGGTTTAGGTTTGGGACAAGGTTGGGGCTAGGGCTCCAGCCAGGGTCAGGTTTAGGTTTGGGACAGAGTAGGCCTAGGCCTCGGCCAGGAATAAGGTTAGTGTTGGGATAGGGTTAGGCATAGGCTTCCGGCCAGGGTTGTGGTTAGGTTTGGGACAGGTTTAGGGCCAGGGCTTCAGCCAGGTTTAGACTAGGGTTGTGACTAGGATAGGCCTAGGTCTCCGGGCTGTGTTGGGGTTAGGGTTGGGACAGACTTAGGCGCAGGCTACCGGCCACAGTTAAGGCAAAGTTTGGGACAAGTTTATGTCCAAGGCTCCAGCTAGGTTTAGGGTTATGTTTGGTACAGTGATAGTCCTAGGGCTCTGGACAGGTTTATGGTTCAGGTTTGGACAAGGTAAAGGCTTGGGCTCCGGGGAGGGTTAGTGATATGTTTGGGACATGGTTAGGGACAGGGCTCCGGCTAGGGTTAGCGTTAGGTTTGGGACAGGGTTACTTCAAGTGCTCTGGCCAGGGTTAGGGTTACGTTTGGGACAGGGTTAAGCCTAGGGCTCTGGGCAGGTATAGGGTTAGGAGTGGCATAGGGTTAGGCCTAGGGCTGTGACCAGGTTTAGGTTTATAGTCGGGACAGGGTTAGGTTTAGGGCTCCTGACGGGTTTAAGGTTAGGGTTAGGACAGGGTTAGGGCTATGGTTAGGGTTACGGTTGGGATAGGGTTAGCGCTAGGGCTACGGCCAGGGTTAGGGTTAGGTTTGGGTTGGATTAGGGCTAGGTCTAAGGCCATGGGTTAGGGTTAAGGCTGGGACTGGATTAGGGCCAGTGTTAGGGTTAGAGCTGGGACAGCATAAGAGCTAGGGCTAAGGCTAAGTTTAGGGTGAAGGTTGGGACAGGGAAAAGGCAGAGCTACGGACAGGGTTAGGGTTAGGGTTGGTACAGGGTCAGGACTTGGGTTCTGGCCAGCATTAGAGTCAGGTTTGTGACAGGGTCAAGGCTAGGTCCCCTGCCAGGGTTAGGGTTAGGTTTCGGACAGGGCCAGTGCTTGGGCTCCAGCCAGGGTCAGTGTTAGGTTTGTGTCAGTGTCAGGGTTAGGGCTCCTACAAGGTTCAGGGTTAGTGTAGGGTAAGGGTCAGGGCAAATGCTCTGGCCAGGTCAGTTATAGGGTAGAGACAGGGTTAGGGATATGACTCTGGCCAGGGTCAGGGTTAGGGTTGGGACAGTGTTAATGCTGGGGTTCTGGCCAAGTTTAGGTTTAGGGTTGGGACGGGGTTCGGCCTAGGGTTGCGTCTAGGGTTATGGGTAGGATTGTGGCAGTGTTAGGGCCAGGGTTATCGTTATGGTTGTGACAGTGTTAAGAATAGGGCGCCATACAGGGTTAGGGTTAGGGTTGGGACAGTGTTAGGTCTAGGTCTCAGGCCAGGGTTAGGGTTAGGGTTGGGAGAGGGTTAGGCCTAGTGCTCCGGTCATTGTTAGGTTTACGGTTGGAATGGATTTAGGCCTAGGGCTCACCAGGTTTAGGGTTAGGTTTGTGACAGGGTTAGGCTTAGGGCTCCGGACAGGATCAAGTTTAGGGTTGGGACCGGTTTAGGGCTAGGACTATGGCCAGGGTTAGAGTTAGGGTTGGGACAAAGTTAGTGCTAGGGCTCCAGCCAGGGTTGGGGTTAGGGTGGAGACAGTGTTAAAACTAGGTATCCGGCCATGGTTAGGGTTAGGTTTACAACAGGAATAGGCATAGGCCTCTGTCCAGGTGTACGCTTTGGGTTGGGACATTGTTAGACCTAGGGCTCCGGCAAATTTTAAGGTTAACTTTGGAGTCTGTTAAGCCGAGGGCTCCGGTCAGTGTCAGGGTTATGGTACAGAATGGTTTAGGCCTAGGGCTCTGGCCAGGGTTACAGTTAGTGTTGGGGCGGAGTTAAGCTTAGGACTGAGGCCAGGATTAGGGGTAGGGTTGTGGCAGGGTTAGGCCCAGCCTACCGGCCACGGTTAAGGCGGGGTTTGGGACAAGTTTATGTCCAAGGCTCCGGCTAGGGTTAGCGTTTTGCTTGGTACAGGGATAGTCCTAGGGCTCCGGACAGGCTTATGGTTCAGGTTTGGAAAAGGTAAGGGCTTGGGCTCTGGGGAGGGTTAGTGATATATTTCAAACATGGTTAGGGCCAGGGCTCTGGCTAGGGTTAGTGTTAGGTTTGGGACAGGGTTACTTCAAGTGCTCTGACCTGGGTTAAGGTTAGGTTTGTGACAGGGTTAGACTAAGGCTACTGTCACTGTTAGATTTAGGACTGGGACAAGTTCAGTCCTAGGACTATAGCCAGGGATAGGGTGAGGGTTGGGACAAGGTTAGTGCTAGGGCTCTGGTCAAGTTTTGGTTTAAGTTTGGTACAGGGCTAGTGCTAGGTTTCCAGCCAGGGTTAGTGTTAGTGTTGGGACGGGGTTCGGTCTAGGACTCCGGCAATGGTTAACTTTAGGGTGGAGACAGTATTAAAACTAGGGATCCGTCCATGTTTAGGGTTAGGTTTAGGACAGGGATAGATCTAGGGCTGTGTCCAGGTATAGGCTTAGGGTTGGGAAAGTGAAAGGGCACCAGCAAATTTTAGGGTTAAGTTTGGACTTTGTTAGGCCGAGGACACCGGTCAGGGTTAGGGTTATGTTTCGGACGGGATTAGTCCCAGGATTCTGGCCGGGTTTAAGGTCAGGGTGGGGACCGGATTAGGTCTAGGTCTCCAGCAGGGTTTATGGTTACGTTTGGGACCTGGTTAGGGTAAGACTCTGACCAGGGTTAGGTTAAGCATTGGGCGGGGTTTGGCCTAGGGTTCCGCCTAATTTTAAGGTTAGGGTTGGGAAGGCTCCGACCAGGGTTATGGTTAGTTTTCGGATGGGGTTAGGCTTAGGGCTGAGGCCAGGGTTAGGGGTAGGGTTGTGACAGGGTTAAGGCCAAGGCTGATGCCAGGGTTAGGTTTATGGTTGGGGCAGGGTTAGGCCTTGGGCTCACACGAGGGTTAGGGTTAGGGCTGGGACAGGGATAGACCTAAGACTCAGGCCAGGTTTAAGGTTAGGTTTGGGACGGGGTTATGCCTAGGACTCCGACCAGGGTAGGGGTTAGGGTTGGGACACATTTAGGCATTGGGCTGAAGGCAGGGTTAGAGGTAGGGTTGTGGCAGGTTTAGGGCCAGGGCTCCAATCACAGTTATGGTTAGGGTTATGACAGTGTTAAGAATAGGGCGCCAGACAGGGTTAGGGTTAAGGTTGGGACAGGGTTATGCTTAGGTCTCAGGGCAGGGTTAGGTTTAGGATTGGGACTGGGATAGGCCTAGTGTTCTGTCCAGGTGTAGGCTTAGAGTTGGGACAGTGTTACGTCTAGGGTTCCCTCCAATTTTAGGGTTGAGTTTGGACTGGGTTAGGCCGATGGCTCAGGTCAGGGTTGGGCTTAGGGTTCCGACCAGTGTTAGCCTTAAGGTTGGGACAGGTTGAGGCCTAGGACTCCGGCCAGGGTTATGGTTAGGATTGTAACTGTGTTAATAATGGTGTGCCAGACAGGGTTATCGTTAAGGTTGGCTCATGGTTAGGCTTAGGGTTCTGTCCAGGTGTAGTCTTAGGGTTGTGACAGTGTTAGACCGAGGGCTCCGGCTATGGTTAGGGTTAGGATTGGTACAGGAATCGTCCAAGTGCACCGACCAGGGTTAGGGTTAGGGTTGACATAGGGTTTGGGCCACTGCTCCAGCCAGACTTAGGGTTATGTTTGGAACAGGGTTTGGGCTAGGGTTCTGGCCATTGTGAGGGTTAAGGTTGGGATGTGGTTAGGCCTAGGGCTCCAGCCTGGTTAAATGTTAGGGTTGGGATGGGTTTGGCCTAGGGCTCCGACCAGGGTTAGGGGTATGCTTGTGGCAGGGTTAGCATCTGGGCTCCAACCAGGGTTATGGTTAGGGTTTTGACAGTGTTAAGAATACGGTGTCAGACAGGGTTAGGGATAGGGTTGGGAAAGTATTAGACTTAGGTCACAGGCCAGGATTAGGGTTAGGCTTGGGACAGGGTGCGGGCTCTGGTTACAGCCAGGTTTAGAGTTAGGGTCAGGCCAGTGATAGGGTCACTGTTAGCGCAAAGTGGGAACCAGGTTGGGGTGGTGGTTAGGGTAAGGGTGAGCTTTTGGACAGGGTTCGTGTTCTGCCTACAGCCAGGTTTAGAGTTCATGTCGGGCCAGTGTTGGGGCCTCGGTTAGCTATAGGGTTTGTACAAGGTTGTGGTGTGTGTTTTTGTGAGGGTGAGGGATGAGACAGTGTTTGGGGTCTGGCTACAGCCAGGTTTAGAGTTAGGGTCAGACCACTGTTGGGGCCACCGTTGGGGTAGGGTGGGGTCAAGTTTGGTTTTAGGGTTAGTGTGAGGGTGAGGTTGGGGACAATGTGCTACCTAGGGCCACAGCCAGGTTTTTAGTTAGTGCTAAGTCAGTGTTAGGGCCACTGTTAGTGGCTAGGGTTGAAACAAGGTTGGTATGTGGGTTGGGATGAGGTTGAGTGTTAGGACAGGGTTTGGGCTCTGGCTACAGCGAGGATCAGAGTAGGTTCGGGCTAATGTTGGGGCCGTGGTTAGGGTGGGGTTGGGGACAATTTTGGTGTTAGGTTTAGGTAGAGGGTGAGGGTGTGGGCAGGGTCTCAGCCAGGTTTAGAGTTCAGGTCGGGCTAACGGGGCAGTGGTTACGGTGGGGATGGGGACAAGTATGGTGTTAGGGTTGGGCTTAGGGTGAGTGTTGGGGCAGGGTTCAGCCTAGGGCCACAGAAAGGTTTAGAGTGAGGGCCCGTCCAATTTTGAGGCCATGCTTAGGGCGAGAGTTGGGACAAGGTTTTGCTGGGGGTTACGGTGAGGGTGAGGATTGGGACAGGTTTCGGGCTCAGGCTACAGCCAGGTTTAGAGTTAGGGTTGGGTCAGTGTTAGGACCAAGTTTAGCATGAGGGTTGGAACAAGGTTGGAGTGGGGGTTAAGTTAAGGGTGAGTGTTGGGACAGGATTCGGGCTCTGGCTACAGCCAGGTTGAGAGTTAGGTTCGGGGCAGAGTTGGGCAAATGGTTAGCATGAGGGTTAGGAGAAGGTTGGAGTGAGGCTTAGGGTGAAGGTGATGTTTGGCACAGGGTTCGTGTACTAGCTTCAGCCAGGTTTAGAGTTAAATTTGGGACTGTTTTGGGGCCACGGTTAGCGCTAAGGTTGGCACAAGGTTTGGGTAGGATTTAGGGTGAGATTGAGGTTTAGAAAGGTTTCGGGCTCTGGCTACAGCCACGTTTAGAGTTAGGATTGGGCCAGTTTTGTGGCCACGATTAGCGCGAGGGTTGGGACAAGGTTCTGTTGGTCGTTAGGGTGAGGCTTGGGATAGGGTTCGCCTCTGGCTACAGCCAGGTGTAGACTTAATGTCAGACCAGTGTTGGGGCCAATGATAACGAGAGGCTTGGGAAAAGTTTGGGGTGGGAATTAGGTTTTGGGAGAGAGCTGGGACAGGATTTGGGCTCTGGCTACAGCCATGTTCAGAATTAGGTTCAGGCCAGTGTTGGGGCTGTCGTTATGCTGGGGGTGGGGAGAAGGTTGTGGTGGGCGTCATTGTGAGGGTGAGTTTGGACAGGGTTCGGGCTCGGGCTACATCCAGGTTTAGAGTTAAGGTTGGGCCAGTGTTAGGGCTTTGGTTAGCACAAGTGATGGAACAGGGTTGGGTGATGGTTAGGGTGAGGGTGAGCTCCGGGTTCAGCCTAGGGCCACAACCAGTTTTAAAATCATGGCCGGGCCAATGTTGGGGCCACGCTTAGCGCAAGGGTTGGGACAAGGTTGTGGTGGAGGTTAGGTTGAGGATGAAGTTTGGGACAGGGTTCGGGCTCAGGCTACAGCCAGGTTTAAAGTCAGAGTCAGGCCGGTGTTGGTGCCACAGTTAGTGCGAGGGTAGCGACAACATTGGGGTGGCGGTTAGGGTGAAGATGAGGGTTGTGAAAAGTATCAGGCTTGGGCTACAGCGAGGATTAGTTAGCGTGAGGGTTGAGACAAGTTTCACATGGTCTTTAGGGTGAGGGTGAGGGTTGGGACAAAGTTCTGGATCAGACCACAACAAGGTTTAGAGCTAGGGTCGGCCCAGTTTTAGGGCCACGTTGTTTGGGCAATTAAGCCTGTCTTAACCCTATACCTAACCCTGGCTGGTACCCTAGCCCTGATCCAGTCCTAACCATAAACTTATACCTTGTCAGAGGCCTTGGCTAAACCCAATCCAAACAATCAACATAACCCTGTTCGGAGCCCTAGGTGTAACCCTGTCTCAACCCTAACCCTAAGCGTGGCCAGAACCCTAACCAAAACACTTTTCCAAACTGAAAACTATCTATGGCCAGAGCAGTGGCCCTAAACCTGAGTCATCCCTAACCCTAACCCTGGTCGGTGCACTTGGATAATCACTGTATCAAACATAACCCTATCCCTAGCTGGAGACTTGGACTTAAACGTGTCCAACACCGTGCCTTAACCATGGCCGATAGCCTGTGCTTAACCCTGTCCAAACTGTAATCCCAACACAGGCCAGAGACCTAGGCCTCTGCTAGTCCCAACACTAGTCTAAACCTGGCTGAGGCCCTAGCCCTAAACCTGTCCCAAACCTAAACACAACTTTGTCCAGAACCCTAAGGCTAACCCTGTCCCAACAGTAAACTTAATCCTGGCCAGAGCCATAGGCCTACACTGTCCTATACCTAAACCTGACCATGGCCGGATCACTAACCCTAACCTTGTTCCAATGTTATTATCACCATGGCCAGAGGCATACATCTTACATTGTCCCAAACCAATCCCTAACTCTGGCTTGAGCCCTGGCCCTAAACATGTTCTAACCATAACCGTAAACCTGGCCATATTCCTAGTATTAAACCTCTCCAAAACCTAACTGTTACCTTGGCTGGAGCCTTAGGTCTAACCCTGTCCCAATGCTAACCTAAACCTTGCCTGAGATCCAGGCTAAACCATTGCCTAAAACTTATGCTGACCATGGCCAAAGCCCTACCAAAACCCTGTCCCAAACCTAAACCTCACCATGGCCAGAGCCGTAGGCCTATCCCTCTCTCAAAATTAACCCGAACCCTGGCCTGAGACTTAGGCCTAACCCCATCCCAAACTTAACCTTAACGCTGTTCGGAGGCCTAGGACTAACTCCATCCCAGCCTTAACCTTAAACCCTCTGGAGCCCTAAAGTTATGCCTGTCCCAACCCTTACCCTAACATTGGACTGAGACCTAGGCCTATCCCTGTAACAATTCTAAACCTAACCTTGGTCAGAGAGCTGGGCCTAACATCATCTGAAACATAAACCTACCCTTGGTGGGAGCCCTAGGCCTAACCCTGTCCCACACCAAACCCTACGCCTGGACAGAGCCCTATGCCTATCCCTGTCACAACCTTAACCCTAACGAGGCCATCGTCCTAGGCCACCTGTCCCAAACTGAACCTTAACCTTCTCGGGAGCCCTAAGCTTAACACTGTCCCAATCCTAACCCTAACCATGGCCTGAGAGCTAGGTCTAACACTGTCCCAACCCTAAACCTAACACTGGTCAGAGCCCTAGGCCTAACCTCGTCCCAACACTAACCCTAACCCTGGTCGGAGCCATAGGCCTACAGCTTCCCAACCCTAACCCTCCCTGTAGCCCTGGTATAAACCTGTAATAATCCTAACTCTACCACTGGCCAGAACCTTAGGCCTAACCGTGTCCCAAAGCTCAACATCAACCTGGCCTGAGATGTAGGCCTAACGGTTGCCCAAATCTTACTCTAACCATGGCCAAAGCCCTAGCCATAAACCTGTCCTAAACCTAACACTAACCATGGCTGGAACCCTAAGCCTACATACAACTTTCCCAATCCTAACCCTAACCCTCCTTGAAGCCCTAGGAATAACCCTGTCCTAATCCTAACCCTAATCCTTGTCAGAGCCCTAGGCCTAACCCTGTCCCAACCCTCACCTTAACCGTGACCGAAGCCCTCTGCCCAACCCAGTCCAAACTGAACCATAAAATTGGCCGTAGCCCTAGCCCTAACACTGTCTAACACCTAACCATAACCCTGGCCGAATCCCTATGTCTAACACTGCCCCAACCCTATGCCTACACCTGGACAGAGCCCTACTCCTATACCAGTCCCAACCCTAACAATAACCTTGGCCTGAGAACTAGGCCTAACTCTGTCCCAACCCAAACCCTAATCCTGGCTTCATCCCTGGGCCTAAATGTGTCCGAACTGCAACCCTAAACCAGGCCATATCCTTAGGATTAAATCTGTCTGAAACCTAACCCTAACCCTGGCCAGAGCCCTAGGCTTACAATATTCCAAACCCTAACCCTAACCCACCCTGTAGGCCCTTGGAATAACCCTGTTGTAATCCTAACCATACCCCTGGTCAGAGCCCTACCCTAACGTTATCCTTACCTTAATCCTAACATGGCCAGAGCCCTAGCAGTGAACCAAATTATTTCACTGATATGTGGTATTTAAACTGAAAACGATAAAAGAACAAGACATACAAATAGGAAACAAAAACTCATAGACACTGACAATAGTTCAGTGGTTACTAGAGTGTAAGGAGGGAGAGAGGTGGTAGATGAGGGTAAAGGGGATCAAATGTATGGTGATGATTCTTTTTCTTAAATTAAACTTTGTTGGGTTGACAATTGTTAGTAAAGTTATTTAGGTTTCAGGTGTACAATTCTGTAATACATTCTCTATATATCACATTGTGAGACCAGAACTGAGAGTCAGTTCTCTTTCCATCACCATATATTCGATACCTTTTACCCTCATCTATCACCCACCGTCCCCCTCTACCCTCTGGTAACCACTAAAATACTGTCTGTGTCTATGAGTTTTTGTTTCTTCATTTGTTTGTCTTGTTCCTTTGTTGTTTGCAGTTTTATATACCATATATCAGTGAAATCATTTGGTAATCAACTTTTGCTTAACATGAAAATGTCAAAATCAAGTAAGCTTTAATTAATTAAAAAAATCTCGACCTATCCATGTTGTCACTAATGGGACTATTTCATTTTTATTATGGCAGAATAGTATTCCATTGTGTATATATACCACATCTTCTTTATCTAATCACCTATTGAACGACACTTTCATTGTTTCCATTTTTTTTTTAATGTATTGGGGTGACAATTGTTAGTAAACTTACATAGATTTCAGCTGTACAATTCTGTATTACATCGTCTATAAATCCCATTGTGTGTTCACCACCCGGAGTCAGTTCTCCTTCCATCACCATATGTTTGATCTCCCTTACCCTCATCTCCCACCCCCCAGCCCCCTTACCCTCTGATAACCACTAAACTATTGTCTGTGTCTATGAGTTCTTGTTTCTCATTTGTTTGTCTTGTTCTTTTGTTATTTTTGGTTTATATGCCACATATCAGTAAAATCATATGGGTCTCTGCTTTTTCTGTCTGACTTATTTCGCTTAGCATTATACTCTCAAGATCCATCCATGTTGTCACAAATGTTCTTATATCATCTTTTCTTACTGCCGAATAATATTCCATTGTGTGTATACCACAGCTTCTTTATCCATTCATCTATCGAAGGACATTTTGGTTGTTTCCATGTCTTGGCCACCGTAAACACACACGTGTCTTTATGTGTAGATGTTTTCAGATTTTTTGGGTACATACCCAGGAGAGGGATCGCTGGGTCATATGGTAATTCTATTCGTAATTTTTTGAGGAACCTCCACACTGCCTTCCATAACGGCTGCACCAGTCTGCATTCCCACCAACAGTGTATGAGGGTTCCTTTTTCTCCACAGCCTCTCCAACACGTTACTATCTGTCTTGTTGATGGTAGCCATTCTGACTAGGGTGAGGTGGAATCTCATTGTGGTTTTCATTTGCATTTCTCTGATGATTAGTGATGAGCATTTTTTCATATGTCTGTTGGCCATCTGTATGTCCCCTTTGGAGAAATGTCTCTTCAGGTCCTCTGCCTATTTTTTAATAGGGTTGTTTGTTTGTTTTTGGTATTGAGTTGTTTTTAATAAACTTTGGATAACTGCTTATCCGATGTATCATTGGCAAATATATTTTCCCACTCGGTAGGATGCCTTTTTGTATTATTGATGGTTTCCTTTGCTGTGGAAAAATCAACTTTTTAGCTTGATGCAGTACCATTTGTTTATTTGTTCTTTTGCTTCAATTGTCTGAGGAGATATATCAGTAGAATATTACTACAGGTAATGTCTGAGAATTTACTTCCAATATATTCTTCTAGGAGTTTTATTGTTTTGGGTGCTACATTTAAGTCTTTTATCTGTTTTTAATTTACTCTTGCATGTGGTATAAGAAGTTGGTCCAGTTCCATTTTTCTTGCATGTATCTGTCCAGTTTTCCCAGTACCACTTATTAAATAGACTGTCTTTAGCCCAATGTAAATTCTTGCTTCCAACATCATAGATTAAATGACCATATAGGCATGGATTTATTTCTGGGCTGTCTGTTCCATTTATCCATATGTCTGTTTTCATACCAGTACCATGCTGCTTTGATTACTATAGCCTTGTAGTAGTATGTAGTGTGATGCCTCCCAATTTGGTCTTTTTTCCTAAAGGTTGTTGTGGCTATTTGGGGTCTTTTATGATTCCATATATATTTTAGCATTATTTGTTCTAGTTCTGTGAAAAATATCATTGGCAATTTGATAAGGATTGCATTGAATTTATATATTGCCTTAGGTAGTATGGACATTTTTATTATATTAATTCTTCCTATCCATGAAGATGGTGTATGTTTCAATTTATTTGTATCTTCTTTAATTTTTCTCTTCAGTTTCATAATCTTCCGAGTACAGGTCTTTTACTTCTTTGTTAAATTCATTCCAATGTATTTTATTGTTTTGGAGGCAATTGTAAATGGAATTGTTTTCTTAATTTCTCCTTCTGATAGTTTGTTATTTGTGTATACAAATGCAACTGATTGCTTAATATTAATTTTATATCTTGCTACTTTATAAAATTCATTTATCAGTTCTAAAAATTTTTGAGGGAATCTTTGAGGTTCTCTATATAATGTATCATGTCATATGCATATAATGAAACTTTTACTTCCTCCTTTCCAATTTGGATTTTTTTTTTTATTTCTATCTTCTTTTCTGATTGCTGTGCTAGAAATACCAGCACTATGTTGAATAAAAGTGGTGAAAGTTGGCATCCTTTTCTATTCCTTATCTTCAGGAGAATGGTTTTAGCTTTTCCCATTGAGTATCACGTTAGCTGTAGGTTTATGATATATGGCTTTTATTATGTTGAGATATGATCCTCTAGTCTAACTTTGCTAAGAGTTTTTATCATAAATGGATGTTGGATTTTGTCAAATGTTTTTTCTGCCTCTGTTAATATGACCATACAATTTTTATTTTTCATTTTGTTAATGTGGAGTACCACATTAATTGATTTTCAGATATTGAACCAACCTTGCATACCAGGAATGAATCCCACTTGATCGTGCTGTATAATCTTGTTAATGTATCGCTGAATTCAGTTTGTTAACATTTTCTTGAGGATTTTTGCTTCTATGTTCATTAGGATTACCAGCCTATAGTTTTCTTTTATTGTCATATCTTTGTCTGCTTTTGTGATCAGAGTAGTAGTGGCCTCATAAAATGAGCTTGGGAAGCTTCCGTCCTTCTGGATTTTTTGAATAATGTGAGGAGAATAAGTAATTCTTTTTTAATATTTGGTAAAATTCACCTGCGAAACCGTCTGGTCCAGGGTTTTGTTTCTGGGGACTTGTTGATTACTGATTCAATTTCTTTCGTAATGATTGGTGTGTTCAGATTTTCTGTTTCTTCTTGATTCAGGCTTGGAAGATTGTGTTTCTAGAAAATTATCCATTTCTTCCAGATTGTCTAATTTGTTGGCATATAGTTGCTCATAGTATTTTCTTTCAAATTTTTGTATTTCTGTGGTGTATGTTTTCACTTCTCCTCTCTTATTTCTGATTTATTAATTTGGGTCTTCTCTTTTTCTTGATGAATCTGGCTAAAGGTTTTGATTTTGTTTAACTTTTCCAAAAAACTGCCCCTGCTCTGATATTTATTATTTCCTTCCTTGTACTCCCATTGGGCTTATTTTGCTGTTCTTTTCCCAGTTCCCTTTGGTGTGAAAATAGACTATGCTTTTGAGATTTTTTCCATGTTTCTTTAGGTAGGCCTGCATTGCTATGAATTTCCCTCTTAGTACTGTTTTTGCTGCAACCCTTAGATTTTGGGTTGTTGTGGTTTCGTTTTAGTTTGTCTCAATATCTTTTTTTATTTCTTTCTTGATTTCATTGTTGACCCACTCACTATTTCACTATTTGGTAACATGTTATTCAACCTCCAAGAAGGTATTTGTGTGTTTTCCGATTTTCTTCTTGTAATTGATTTCTAGTTTCATAGCATTGTGATCAGAGAAGACATTGCTATGATTTCAATCTTCTTAAATTTATTGAGACTTTTTTTGTGGCCTAACATGTGGTCTGTTTTGCAAAATATTTCTCGTGTACTTTAGAGTACATATTCTGCTGCATTGGGATGAAAGCTCTAAAAATATTGATTAAATCCAACTGGTCTAATATATCATTTAAGTTTTCATGTTAATTGTCTGTCTGGATGATCTGTCCATTGGTGTCAGTGGGGTGTTGGAGTTCACATTACAGTGTTACTACTGATCTCTGTCTTTATGCTGGTCAAAATCCATTTTACACATTTAGATATTTACTAGGGTTATGTACTCTTGTTGGATTGACACTTTTACTATTATGCAGCTTTTTTCTCGTTTCCATTTGCGTCAAATATCTTATCCCATCTCTTTAGTTTCAGTCTGTGTCTTTTGATCTGAGGTGTCTCTTGTAAACAACATATGCATGGGTTGTTACTTAGTCATCCTGTGTCTTTGATTGGAGCATTTAGTCCACTCATATTTAAAGTGATTATTTATAGGTACATATTTATTGCCATTTTGTTATTCGTGTTTCTGGTCTTCCTTTTTTAGTTTGTTTTCACCTTTCTTCTGCTTAAAAAAGTCCTTTTAACATTTTCTGCAATGCTGGCTTGATAGTAATGAATTCCTTTACCTTATCCTTTTCTGGGAAGTTCTTTATCTCTCCTTCAAATTTAAATGATAGCTTTCCTGAGTTGAGCAACCTTGGTTTTAGGCCTTAGTTTTTCATCTCTTTTAATATTTCCTACCACTATCTTCTGCCCTGCAAAGTTTCTGTAGAAAAGTCAGCTTATAGTCTTATGGGAGCTCCCTTGTAATTAACCCACTGTTGTTCTCTTGGTGCTTTTAGGATTCTCTGTCTTTAACTTTTGTTATTTTAACTATGATGTATCTTGGTGTTGGCCTGTTTGAATTCGTCTTGTATGGGATTTTCTGCACTTCCTGAGTTTGAAAGTCATTTTCCTTCACCAGGTTAGGGAAGTTTTCAGGCATTATTTCTTCAAATAGGTTCTTGATCCCTTGCTCCCTTTCTTCTCCTTCTGGTATTCCTATGATATGAATGTTGTTGCACTTAATGTTTTCCCACAGATCTCTTTAACTATTTTCATTGTATTTTCTTATTTTTTCTTTTTGGTATTCCGATTGGGTGCATTCTGCTATCTTGTCTTCTAAATTGCTGATTTGATCCTCTGCTTCATCTAATCTGCTGGTGATTCCTTCGAGTGTGTTCTTAATTTCAGTTGTCGTATTCTTCATTTCTGACTGATTATTTTTTATGATTTCCTTATCCTTTTATATGCTTGCTATCTCTCTGTTGATATTCTCACTGATTTCCTAAACATTCTTATAGGAACTCTGAGTTCTCAGAGTTCTGTCTCTGATATTTTTGTTGCCTCTGTTTCCTTTAGTTCCATTTCTGGAAGTTTCTTCTGTTTTTTTTTTTTTTTTTTTATTTGAGGATACTTCTTTGTTTCCTCCTCATTGTGGTTGTTACTCTGTGTTTGCCTCCATATATTGGGTAGATCACCTATGTCTCTTAGTATTTATATTCAAATTGCAGTCTCCCTATTCTCCTGTGTGTTTTCCAGAGTTGTCCAATGTGTTGTCTGTATTCTCCTGTTTAAGTTGAGCTTTAATTGCTTTTGGCTTGTCAGTGGTTGGAATTGACTCCCAGGCTGACTACTTATGAAAACTGAGTATGTCCACAGTGTATGAGCTGCTGTGTGAGGGTTGACCACTCAGAGGAGGCTTGGACTCTGCAGGCTCTTGGGCCTGTAGAGAATTTCCTTTGGGTGTGCCACTTAAGGTCAAGCCAAGTAGTGCACTGGTATAGACTGAAGCTGGCTTCTGGGTTTATTGTTTCTAGTGTCTCTTGCACAGGGGTCCTGTGCAGGGCAGTTTCAGACCTGTTAGTGGCCCATGGCTGCCATGTAAGTGCCTCAAACCTGCTGCCTGTACAGGACCTGGAGGAATGTGAGGGTGGTGTCTCTGTGAACTGAGACTTCCTGCCAGCAATATTTTGCCCTGAGGCAGCTTAGCAAAAGGCTCAAAGCCCCCAAGGCCTGTTGCCACCTCTTTCAGGGGACATGTGCATCCATATGTTCATTGTTGTTTACAATGGCCAAGATGTGGAGGTAGCCTGGGTGTCTGTCAATGAAAGAATGGATAAAGAGAAGGTGGTTCAGCCATGAAAAGGAATAATTTCTTGTCATCTCTGGTTGTGTGTATGGACCTGGAGGGTAGTGTACTGAGTAGAGTATGTTAGACAGAGAAAGACAGATGCATGTGATTTCACTTATATATGGAATCTGAAGAACAAAATAAACAAGGGAGGAGACCCAACATGGCAGCATAGATAAATACTGTGCCTGCTTCCTTCTGTGAACCTATTAAAATTACAATTAATTAAAGGACATTCATCCTAGAGAACCATCTGTAGTCCTGCTGAACAGAAGGTTTATAACAATAGCTATAAAGAAGAAGCCACAATGAGCGTGGTAGGAGAGGTGAAGTTGTGAAAAGGGCCCATCCTAAACCTTTTTGTGGCAGATAAAAATTGGGAGGAATACCGTGGCCATGGATGTTCCAGCCTCACACCACCTCCCCATCATAGAATACTGGTACAAGGAAGAGGCACCCCAAAAACATCTGGCTGTGAAAAACAGTGGGCATTCCAATCCTCTGAATGGGACAGGAAACCCAGAAGTACCTTTCTGGCATACAGACTCATTCGCAGGCCCTCAGCTTGGGCTGTGGCAGAAGGACACTCCATTGGGGGCATCAGAGACATATGAGGAGGAGACTGAGGTGTGTGGCTTCAAGGAGACTGAGGAATGTGTCCCTGTGTCGTGTCCTGCTCCCATGCAGCCTGCAGGTCACTGCAATTTTTATGTATTGTGCCCACCCTCTATGCTTACAGCTGAATCTGAATCTGGTTTAGTGAGTTCGGGGGCTCCACCTTGCTAACTTACAGGGACCCCACCCCACCACACCCAACTCCCCAATGCCAGAAGTACTTTCTCTGTAAGCAGCCAGCCCTGCCCACATTGTACTGTTCCTTGGAAAACTATCAGAGTCCACAGGCCCAGGTGGGTGAAAACCGGCCTTAGTGTTCTCTGAGTCTTGCCGAGTAGCTCCAGGCTCAGCAAGGGCACCAAAACAGAGTCTACATTAACCAGGTGACCACAACACTTCCCACTGTAGTGACTCCCTGAGACCTTGCCTGACCCAACATACGTACTGCACAAGGCTTTATCAGGGGATAAACTTTTAGGGAGCTGCCAGGTTGCAGCAGGACTTGGTGTGTCCTAGCTTTCTGAGGAGCTACTGCAAGCCTGGTACTGGGGTCAGCCATCCTCGTTTCACACTGTGGCTTCTCCCATGTGTCTCCAGGTTTAGTACAGTTAACAAAAATCTACAGATCCCTTTGTAGTTCCTGCCAGCTAGTTCCCAGCTGGTCACAGGGGGTGGGTGACCTGGGCCTGCAACAGAGCCCCTCCCAAGAGGCCCCAGAGCCTAGAAATTAACTACAGACCACAGCAGAGCACTGCCAATTATCTCCACAAGTGGCAAAAAAAAGGGCGGTCTTAACAGACACCAGAGTGCCTGAGGCGAATCCCACTCAGTGGGGTAACACCCTTGCACAGCATCCCATAACCTGTGGATGTAGCCAAACCCCACAGACAGTCAGCACGAGGGTCAATCCCACCCACTGATGTACCAATAACAATCAAAGTTCATCTATAACAGGAGGGCATACCAAACCCACACAAGAGTCCCTCTTGGAGCACCTGGCACAGGTGACCAGGAAGACTCTTCTAGGTCCCCACAGGACACTTACTACATAAGGTCACCTGGCCAAGAGTGGGAGACATAGCAGATCTACCTAATCCATAGAAACAAACACAGGGAGAAAGCCAAAATGAGGAAACAAAGAAATACACCCTTAAT
Source organism: Rhinolophus ferrumequinum (assembly GCF_004115265.2). NCBI lineage: Eukaryota > Metazoa > Chordata > Mammalia > Chiroptera > Rhinolophidae > Rhinolophus > Rhinolophus ferrumequinum. The sequence goes on from NC_046284.1 coordinate 41,128,409, forward strand.
AAAAGAGCAGGAGAAATTCCAGAAAAACATCTGAACGAAATGGTGATAAGCAATCTACCAGTTGCAGAGTGCAAAACAATTGTTTTAAGGATGTTCAAGGGACTTAGTGAGAACTTCAACAAAGAGTTACCATGCATAAAAAAAGATAGAAACCATAAAAAGGAATGAGTCAGAAGTGAAGAATACAATAATTGAAATGAAGAATGCACTAGAAGGAATCACTAGACTAGATGAAGCAGAGGTCTAATCAATGATTTGGAAGACAAAGTAGCAGAAAACACACAATCAGAATAGGAGGGGAAAAAATAGAATCCAAGAAAATGAGGATAGTTTAGGGGACCTCTGTTTCAACCTGAAACATACCAATATTTACATCATAGGGATAACAGAAGGAGAAGAGAAAGAACAAAGAATTGAAAACCTATTTGAAGAAGTTATGACAGAAAATTCTGTAACCTGGCAAAGAAAATAAATAGATAAGCTCAGAAAGTTCAGAGTCCCAAACATTATCTACCCAAAGAGTCCCAGACCAAGACACACCATAATTAAAATGCCAAAGAATAAAGGCAAAAAGAAATCTTAAAAGCAGCAAGAGAAAGCAGTTAGTTACCTACAACGGAGCTCCCATGAGACGGTCAGCTGAGATACCAACAGAAACTTTGCAGGCCAGAAGCGATTTGCACAAAATCATCAAAGTGATGGAAAGGCAGGCCCTACAACCAATATTACTCTACCCAACAAAGCTATCATTTAGAATAACAGCTTCACAGAAAAGAAAAAAGCTAGAGGAGTTGGTTATCACCAAACCAGTATTACAAGAAATGTTAAAGGGACTTCTTTAAGAAGGAGAAGAGATAAATACAAACCATAATCATAATAATCGTAATAATTGTAATAAAATTTAATAAGACATGTTATTACTTTAAATGTAAATTGATTAAATGTTACAATCAAACAACACAGGAGGGCTGAATGGATAAGAATACAGAACCCTTACATATGCTTGAAAGACACACACAGAGTGAAAGTTAAAGGATGGGAAAAAGATATTTCATGAAAACAGAAATTAAAAACAAATCTATGGTAGTAATACTTATACCAGACAAAATAGACTTTAAAACAAAGGGTATAACAAGAACCAAAGAAGGACCCAGTAATCCCACTTCTGTGCATTTATCCTAAGAAACTCAAAATGCTATTTCAAAGAGATATGTGCATCCACATATTTACTGCAGCATTGTTTGCAATGGCCAAGATATGGAGGCAGCCTCAGTGTTTGATGACGGATGAATGGATAAAGAGTAGGAGGTACATGTATACACTGAAGTGTTACTCAATCATGGAAGGAAATGGGCTCTTGCCAACTCCAGTGGCATTGATGGACCTGGAAGGTATTGTGCTGAGTGAAGTATTTGAAATAGGGAAAGACAGATGCAATCTGATTTTGCTTATATGTGGAATGTAAAATACAAAATAAACAAAGAAAACAGAAACAAACTTTTAGATACAGAGCACCTTTTAACATTTACTAGACAGGAGGAGCTTGGAGGATGCATGAAGAAGGAAAAGGGATTAAGAAGTAAATATTGGTTGTTACAAAGTAGTCATGGGGCTGTAGAGTATAGCATAAGCATTATACTCAATGATATTGTAATAACTATATATGGTGTCAGGTGGGTACTGGATTTATTGGGATGACAGATGGGAGGGATGTTGCAGAGCAGTGTAAAAAACGTGAATGTATTAAAGAAGTACACATTAGTAGTTATAAAATAGTCATGGGCATGTAAAGTAAAGCATAGGGAACATAGTCAATAATAGAGTAATAATTATATACAGTGCTAGCTAGGTAGTAGACTAGTCAAGGGGATCACTTCTTACATTACATAAATGTTTAACCACTATGCTGTACACCTGAAATTAATATAAAATAATGTTGGATGACAACTGTAATCAAAAAATTAAAATGTGAGAAAGTGAATTAAAGTTTTAAATTTCTAGGTATAAAACAAAAAATTTGTGGGGGTGTAATGTACAGCATAGAGAATATAGTCAGATAGCATAATATGGTGTCAGGGTGTCTTTGGACATACGGGGATCACTTCTTCTTGTTTATAAATATTGAATAATTATTATGTACATCTGAAACTAATATTTTATGTTAGCTATATTTTAATAAAAATCTTAAAAGATAAGTGAATGTCATGTTTCTTACATAGATAGGTAGATAGATAGATGATAGATACATAAATAGATAGATAGATGATAGACATGATAGATAGAAAGGTACATAGATAGATACATAGATAGATATATAATTAATAACTACAGGTTTATATTTTGCCCCTTTCGCATGGTCTTTTCTCCTATACTACAAACGACTTTTGTTCTGCAGGTGAAATAAGTGGGAGGTGTTTACTTAAAAGTTCTGAGTAGGAGTGTTGCCTGACCTCCAGAATCTGACTCGTGAATAGAAAGCAATAAGATGTCAAGCATGTATGTTGTTTCTTCAGAAAGCAAGCACTCTTTGAAGTTGTGGTAAGCAATGGACCATTAGAATTTTATTTGTAGAACACTTTAATGTTCAACTGGTCTATGTTAACAAATGCCTTTTGATCATGTTGATAGCGCTATTATACTTTTTGTTATTGACATTAAGTATCCATTATAAACTTATTTTCTGTTATAAGATAGGCTTGCTCTCTTCAAAGAAAACTACTTTTTTCATTGTTAAGAAAATTACAGTTGTTTATAAGTAAAGTCAGACCTATTCCTTAGGAATTTATTTATATTGGCAGGGTACACATCCATCTTTAAAAATTTACTCTTAAATAAACATAGTTTTCAATTGTTTGAAGAATTGCCTTTATATATAAAATAAAAATTTTCTTTTGAACCATCATTATTACAGTTTATCCCTGAACAGAAGGATTTGAACTGTGTGGGTCCACTTATATGGATATTTTTTTCAATAAATATCTGTAGCTTTTTCAATACATTGTTGAGAGTCTGCAGATGGCGTGGTCTGATGTATGCATTGAACTACGCTATTTTATATAGGGGACTTGAGCATCTGCGGATTTTGGTGTCCATGGGAGTCTTGGAACAAATCCCCTATGGATACAAAGGGACAACTTAAGTTTTGGGGGCATCAAAATACACACGGATTTTCAACAGTGTGGGGGTATCAGCACCCCTAACCCCTGAATTGTTCAAAGGTCAAATGTATTTATTTCCCCTTGACTTCTGCTTAGTACCTGTGTCCAATCATATTTAATTATACTTAGGAATATCTTTGTTTCTCTTTTTATGAACATTCCACTCATATGTGAGATATAAAACTGAAACAAACAAATGAACAAGACAAATAAAGAAGCAAAAACTTATACATAGACAGCAGTTTAGTGGTTACCAGAGGGTAAGGGGGTTGGTAGATGAGGGTAATGGGGATCAAATATATGGTGATAGAAGGAGAACTGACTCTGGGTGGTGAACACACAATGTGATATATAGATGATGTATAGATTTGTACACTTGAATCCTATTTAATTTTATTAACCTACTTCATTCCAATAAATTTAATAAAGTATACATTAAAAATGCACTAAAACAAATATAGGTTAAATCAGAATTAGGGTGAGTGTTATGAAATATTGGTATGCCTGTGGCCTTTTCACAAATACATGTCTATGTAGATTCATAAACTCTTTTAGTTTAACTATGTTTTGTTTTTAACATTTAATGGGAAATATAAAAAATCAGACTTTTCAAATTTTGGTACATTGCTTTCAATCATTCACTTATTGAAATATATTTGACCATTTGCAATGTGTGCCAGGAACAAACCTAAATGATGGAGATGCTGTGGAAAATGAGAACTACATGATCCTTCTTATTAAGCTTATATTCATGTCAAGGAGCCTGAAAAAAATGAACAAACAAAATGAGAATTGCAAATTGAATTGAATATAGTGAAGCTGACAGCATTCAAGATAAAAAAATAAATAAACCTCTTTTAAGTCAGATAATAATAGATCTGTTTGAGAAGGTAACATTTATACTTAGACCTAAAAATTAAAGAGCTGGCTATATGAAAACTTGTATGGTATTAGTGTAAACAGCATTCCTTACAGGAAGTAGAACCTTTAAAGGACATCAGGCAAGAAAATGCCTGGTGCTTTACAAGAAATGAAAGGATTGTAGGAGAGCTGTGCCCCCACCTTTTATAAGAGGAAGTTGACAGATAATATCTAAAAGTGAATCATCAATGAATAACAGTATAAGCATAAGTTTAAGTTTATTTATAAATAAGTGTAAGTATATTTATAAATATATGGGTAAATACTAGAGAATTTGTCATGAACGTGGCTGGAATAGAGTGAGCAAAGAGAAAGGGACAAGAGATGATGTAGGAAAGTTGGGAGTTATCACATACTGCCGAGAATCCTAAGCCTTAGTAAATAGCTTGGCTTTTACTCTAAGTCAAATGGGTAGTCTCTGAATAATTTAAATCATGGGAGTGACATGAATTGATTTATATTTAAGATTAATTTTTTTCTCCGAGTAGCATAGGATGTGGGGAAAAACAGGACTGGAAAACAGGATGACAGGGATCCTGTGGCAGTGAAATGACAGAGGCCTGGATGAGAACAGTGTCAGTGAAGATGGAGATAAATTGATGTTACAAGCTATATCTTAATGGTAGAATCACTGATCTTATTAATGGATTGTACGTAAAAGTAGGAGACAGGTTAGATTTGATCATAATCCTTAGGTTTCTAACTTGAAGGAATGCAATGCCATTTACGTGAGATGGGAAACTATCAAGAGATCTATATACAGTGTGTTAAATTTTTATGACTGTGAAACATCCAAGTGAAAATGTTAGGCAGGCATTTGATTATAAAATATTAGGGCTGTTACTGATTTTTTTTTCTGGGGAAAAATGAACACATTTGACTTTAAATTTAGCTCCATATAAGGGAAAATAATATACAATTACTAATTGTTTACCTTTTAATTATATGCCTCCACATTGATTGTGAGGCATAAAAATTGCACATCACACATCTATCTATCTAGCTAGCTAGGTACTTTATCTCTTCTAGCTATTTGATTATCATCTAGTAATTATACCTACCTGCTACTAAAAGTAATTTGAAGTTGCTTATAAGGTGTGATCAAACAAAACAGTGAATATTTCAAACAAAACAGTGAATATTTAAATAAAAAAATTACAGTAAAATACACATTGCCATTAATCCCCCTCAAAATACTCCCCCTAACTACAAACACACTTATCCCATCATTCTTGCCACTTTCTGAAGTAGTTCTGGAAGTCCTCTTTCCTGGATGTCTTTAGTGGCACTGTCCTGGCTGCCTCATGTCCTGAATCATTTTGACTTTGGCCAAGGGCCAGAAGTTACAAGGTGCCACGTCCACTGGATATAGAGGATGAGACCACACTGTAATGTTTTTATTTGACAGAAATTTCCATATACCAGATGTGATGTGTGACATAGAGCATTGCCATTATGGAGGATGATTTATGGCACACTTTAAAACACACTTTCTTTCAACCGTAGCTCACACCCGAGTGACTGTACAAAACATGTTGAAACTTGTCACACACTGTTACTAAGGTTCGACGTGTCGCTTTCCATATTGAAGATCCCTGCCTTTCCGTTGGATAGAACTTGGCAGCAGCATTCACCGTATTGTTTTTATCACAGTGCAAAGGCTCAGTGTCAGACATCACTTCTGGTGTGGCAGTTTCTGTCAAATAAAAACATGACGGTGTGTCGTCATCCAACTTTTCACCAATCTGGAATCGTGAGACTTCTGGCTCTTTCCCAAAGTGAAAATGACCATGAAAGGTAAACGTTTTGAACTGATTCAGGACATTGAGACAGCCACGACAGTGTAACTAAAGACACTCACAAAAGAGGACTTCCAGAACTGCTTCAGAAAGTGGCAAGGATGATAGGTTAAGTGTGTTTGAAGCAAGGGGATTAATGGCAATAGTTCTTTTACTGTAATACATTTACCAGATTGTTTGATCACACCTTGTTTGTTGAAAAACACATACAATATAGTATTGTTTAAGTAAATCATCCAGATTCTATGGAGTAGAGAGTAAAAGTTGACAGAATAACAATTAAGTATGATCCCTAAACAACTTTGTTTTCTGAAATGAAGATAGACACACGTGCTCTGAGGTTCATTGCAGCTTTATTTACAGTGATCAAGAAATGGAAACAATGACGTCATCAAAATTGCAGCATGAGGTGAGCCTCTGTAAAGCTCCCCTGGAATTTACAACTAATCGAACAACAATAACTCCACAAAGGACTCCCTGCACAGCAGACAGGCAAGACGAAGAGGCCCACTACTGAATTCACTGAAAGCTGGCCGAATCGTGGGAGCAGGGGAGGAGGGAAAGGAGAAGTGTGGAGACAGAGCCTCATGGGTGGGCACAGGACGCAGACCTAGCTCAGTGTTCCGAGCTCCCTGCATCCTGGAACTACTGCAGCTGCGGGAGAGGGAAGAACTCGGACTGCTAGGGCTGCGCATATGGCCCACAAGGCTTAGGGTGCAGCATATAAAACAGCTAGAGACCTCGGAGCAAAGACTGAGGGAAGAAGGCTGAAAACGGTGGTTTAAGCCCTCACTGCTGAGCAGAGAATGGAAGCCATAGGCGTTGAGACTATCCGACCCCTCCCTACCCTCCCAGAGCTCACCCCGCCCCCACCTGGCCAGTGCTAGAAGCGGAACAGTAGCAGTGTCAGATCAAAAGAACAGAATATTTGCTGTTCTGAGTACTGTGGACTGCAGACACAAATTCGCAGCCCAACTGGTTCGGCAGAGGGGAGGGAGCTGTGGAAGCAAAACGGGCTGTGGTGGTGGTCGCCGCCATTGCTCTGGGACACCCAACTCACCCCGCCCCTGGCCCCACCTATCTTGGCCGATCCCTGCAGGAGTACACAGAACTGCTGAAACATACGAGCTCTGAATCTGGTACAGGAAGAGCTTTGAAACTTCAAAAGTTCTCCACATACCCACACAGACACTGCACCCTGGACCCAAGCGAACTATTAACAGAGGAGAAGCCCGTCTCCCAGGGAATCCCCTCATTGTGTGAGAAGCTGGAATAGTGCAGAGAAAACATACCACTACCACGTGAGAGAAACAAAAGGCTGCAGTCTGAGAGAAAATAAGACATTCTACCAACAAGTAGTGGAAAACAAAAGAAAGACTTCTACTTATCCACCTGTTGCAGAGGCCACTACTGTAGGAAGAGAAATAATAAATCAGTAATTGCCATGAATAACCAAGGCAACCAGACAGCTCAGAAAGAAAGTGAAAATTCTCCAGAAAAGGAACTTAAAGATATGGAAATATGAGATTTAACGACAGAGAATTCAAGATTGCAGTTTTGAAAAACTCAACGAGATGCAAGAAAACACAGAAAGGCAGTTTAATGAACTCAGAAACGCAATCAAAGAACAATATGAGCATTTTACAAAAGAGATTGAAATTTTAAAAGAACCAAATAGACTTTCTGGAGATTAAGAACTCAACAGAAGAAATGAAGAATGAAATAGCCAGCTTAGGTAGTACAGTTGACCAGATGGAGGTAAGTAGCAGTGACATTGAAGACAGAAATCTGGAAGTGACAGAGATGAAAGAAGAAAGAAACTTGAGACATAAAAGAAATAAAAGAGTTGTACAAGAACGTTCTCTCTCCATCAGAAAGAGAATATAAATAATGGACATACCAGAAGAAGAAGAAAGAGAGAAGGGAAAAGAAGGTATATTCAAAGAAATAGTCGACGAGAACCTCCCAAACTTGTGGAGAGAACTGGATCCTGAAATCCAAGTAGCAAATAGAATACCTAATTACCTCAACCCCAACAGGCCTTCTGGAACGCACACTGTATGGAAGCTATTGAAACTCAAAGACAAAAAAAAATTCTCAAGGCAACCAGGGAAAGAGGACGGAAACCTACAAATGAAAGCCCATTAGATTATCATCAGATTTTTCAGCAGAAACTCTACAAGCCAGGGGGAATGGAAAAAATATTGAAATTATGGAAAGAGAAATTATTAGCCAATAATAATATATCCAGCAAAGGAGAGAGAAATAAAGACCTTTCCAGACATACAAAAGCTGAGGGAATTTTCTAATACATGACGTGTACTACAAGAAATAATAAAGGAGGCCATTCTACCATCGTAAACAGGGACAATTTGTGGCAAGCAAAACTTATACAGGGGGAGAGTAAAGACTTCAACTGGAATATGGGAATGGAGAAAGTAAGCATGCTGAAAAAAATGAAATATTCTAAATATTAAACTTTCTTTTATATAAACTTAATGGTAACCACTCAAAAAAATATCCAGAACTGAAATATGTACTGTAATAAAAGAAACAGAGGGAAACATCATAGAATACCACCACACAGAAATAATAGACAACAACAAAAAGGCAAAGAAACAATGGAGACACAGTCTTACCAGAAAACAAAAGATAGAATGATGGGAAATCCTCACCTATCAATCAACCTAAATTTCAATGGACTGAACTCACCAACAAAAAGGCACAAAGTAGCAGATTGGATCAAAAAACTCAATCCACCCATATGCCGTCTCCAAGAGACACATCTCAGCTACAAATACAAGCACAGACTTGAAGTGAAAGGGTGGAAATTGACACTCCCAGCAAATGGTATCCATAGAAAATCAGGTGTAGTCATACTGATATCAGATGAAACAGACTTCTGGGTGAAACAGGTAACAAGAGACAAAGATGGACATTTCTTAATGGTAAAGGGAACAATACAACAAGAACACATAAGAGTCATCAATATTTAAGCCCACAATTAGGGAACACCAAAAATACCAAGCAACGACTAACATAGCTAAAGGTAGAAATTGACCAGAACACAATTATACTAGTGGCCTAAATACATTGTTGGCTATATGGATAGATCCTCCAAACAGAAAATAAACAATGAAATAGCAGCCCTAAATAACACATTAGCTCAAACGGATGATATTTATACATAACTTCATCCAAAAACATTAGAGTATACATTTTTTCTAGTGTAAAAGGAATATTCTCAAGCATAGACCATTCACTGGGACATAAAACTAGCCTCAGCAAATTTAAGAAGATTAAAATCATACCAAGCATATTCTCTGATCAAAAGGCTTTGAAATTGGATATCAACTGAAAAAAGAAAGCAGGGAAAGCCACAAACACATGGAGATTAAACAACATACTTTTAAAGAATGACCGAGTCAAAGAAGAAATTAGAGGAGAGATCAAAAGATACATAGAAACAAATAAGAAGGAAACTACATCCTACCAAAATTTTTGGGATGCAGCTAAAGCAGTTTTAAGAGGGAAATTTATATCATTAGAGGCCTATCTCAAGAAACAAGAAAAATCCTAAATAAATAACCTCATGTTACACCTTAAAGAACTAGAAAAAGAAGAACAAGTGAAACCCAAGGTCAGCAGAACAAAGGAAAAAACAAAAATCAGAGCAGAACTAAATGAAATTGAGAAATAAAAGACAATAGGAAAACTTAATGGGACGGACCTGGTACTTTGAATAGATTAACAAAATTGAAAAACCCTTGTCTAGACTTACTAAGATAAAAAGAGAAAAGGCACTAATAAACAAAATCAGAAATGAAAAACGGGATGGTATCACAGATGCCACAGATATACAAACGATCATCCAAGAATACTGAGAAGGACTATACACCACAAAATACAATAATCTAGATAAATGGACAAGTTATTAGGGACATATATCCTTCCTAGGCTGAACCAAGAAGAACTGGAAAATCTAAACAGACCAATCACAAGTAACGAAATTGAATCAGTCATCTAAAACCTTCACAAAAGCAAAAGTCTGGGACCAGATGGGTTCACTAGTGAATTCTACGAAACCTTCAAAGAGAATCTAATACCAATCCTGCTCAAACTCTTCCAAAAAACTGAAGAAGAGATAGTATTCCCTAACTCATTTTATGAGGCCAACATTACCCTGATACCAAAACCTGGCAAATAAAACACAAAAATATAAAACTACAGACCAATATCCCTGAAGAATACAGATGTAAAAATCCTAAACAAAATTCTAGCAAATCTAATGCAGCAATACATTAAAAATATTTTTCATCACCACTTAGCGGGGTTTATCCCAGGGGCACAAGGATGGTTCAACATATGCAAATTCATCAGTGTGGTACATCACACAACAAAATAAAGGACAAAAATCATATTATCGCAATAGATGCAGAAAAAGCATTTGACAAGATACAACATCCATTTATGATTAAAACACTTAATAAAATATGTATACAAGGAAAATACCTTAACATAATAAAGTTCATATATGGCAAACACTAAGCTAATCTCATAATTAATGGTGAAAAACTGAAGGCAATTGCTCTATTTTCAGGAGCACGACAGGCCTTATCACCTCTGCTTTTCAACATATTGTTGGAAGTCCTTGCCACATTACTCAGGCAAGAGAAAGAAATAAAAGGCATCCAAATTGGGAAAGAAGAAATTAAATTGTCACTCTTTGCTGATGACATGATGTATACATAGAAAACCCTAAAGACTCCACCCGAAAGCTTTTAGAAGCAATCAACGAATACAATAAAGCTGCTGGCTACAAAATCAATGTACAAAAGTCCACTGTAGAGATCACCCAAACGGAACAACAGAAAGAAAAAAGAATAAAAAACAATGAGGATGGCCTAAGAGACCCCTGGGATAACATCAAGCGCAACAACATGCGCATCATAGGGATACCAGAAGGTGAAGAGAGGAAGCAAGGGATTGAGAACATATTTGAAGTAATAATGTCTGAAAACTTCCCCAACCTGATGAAGGAAACCAACATACAAGTCCAGGAAGTACAGAGAGTTCCAACCAGGATTAACCCAAACAGGTCCACACCAACACACATTATAGTTAAAATGGCAAAGCTTAAAGACAAAGAGAGAATCCTAAAAGCAGCAAGAGAAAGACGGAGGGTTACATACAAGGGAACTCTTATAAGACTATCAAATGATTTTTCTACAGAAACATTGAAGGCCAGGAGGGAGTGGCAGGAGATACTCAAAGTGATGGAAAACAACGGCCTAGAACCTAGATTGCTTTATCCAGCAAGGCTATCATTTAAAGTTGATGGAGAGATAAAGAGCTTTCCAGAAAAAAATAAGCTAAAGGAATTTATTACCACCAAGCCAGCATTGCAAGAAATACTAAAAGAACTTCTGTAAATAGAAGAAAGATCAAAACAACCTAACTACAAATTTAAAAATGGCAATAACTATGTACCTATCAATAATCACTTTAAATGTAAATGAATTAAATGCTCCAATCAAGAGACATAGGGTGGCTGACTGGATAAGAAAGCAAGACCCTTGTATATGCTGTATACAAGAGACTCACCTCAGAACAAAAGACACACACCGGCTGAAAGTGAAGGGTTGGAGTAAGATATTTCATGCAAATGGAAATGAGAAAAAAGCTGGAGTTGCAATACTTATATCTGACAAAATAGACTTTAAAATGAAGAACATACTAAAAGATAAAGATGGGCACTATATAATAAAAGGGATCGATCCGAAAAGAGGACATAACCCTGGTAAACATCTATGCACCCAACATAGGAGCACCTAAATATATAAAACAGGTACTGACTGACATAAAGACAGAGATCGACAGTAACACTATCATAGTAGGGGACTTCAACATATCTCTGACAACAAGAGACAGGTCTTCCAGACAGAAAATCAATATGGAAACAACAGCCTTAAATGATACATTGGACCACTTGGATTTAATCGATATTTTCAGAACATTTCACCCCAATGCTGCAAAATACACGTTTTTCTCAAGCGCACATGGAACATTTTCCAAGATAGACCATATGTTAGGCCACAAAAGAAGTCTTGATAAATTTAAGAAAATTGAAATCATACCAATTGTCTTCTCTGATCACAAAGCTATGAAATTAGAAATGAACTACAGGAAAAAAACCGGAAGACACACCAATTCATGGAGGCTGAATAACTTATTACTAAATAATGAATGGGTCAAGCAGGAGATCAAGGAAGAAATCAAAAGATATCTCGAGACAAACGAAAATGAAAACACGACGACCCAAAATCTATGGGATGCCGCGAAAGCAGTCCTCAGAGGGAAATTCATAGCTTTGCAGGCCTACCTAAAGAAACAAGAAACATCACTAATCAACAGTTTATCTTCACACTTAAGGGATCTGGAAAAAGAACAGCAAAATAAGCCCAAAGGGAGCACAAGGAAGGCGATAATAAAGATCAGAGCAGAAATAAATGAAATAGAAACCAGAAAATCAATACAAAAGATCAATGAATCCAAGAGTTGGTTCTTAGAGAAGATAAACAAAATTGACAAACCTTTGGCCAGACTCATTAAAAAAAGAGAGAGAGAGGACCCAAATTAATAAAATCAGAAATGAAGGAGGAGAAGTGACAACGGACACCGCAGAAATACAGAACGTCTTAAGAAGTTACTATGAGCAACTATACGCCAACAAATTTGACAATCTGGAAGAAATGGACAATTTTCTAGAGGCGTACAACCTTCCAAGGCTAACTCAAGAAGAAACAGAAAACCTGAATAGACTGATTACCACCACGGAAATTGAATCAGTAATCAACAATCTTCCAACAAACAAAAGCCCTGGACCAGATGGCTTTACAGGTGAATTTTACAAAACGTTCAAAAAAGAATTATCACCTATTCTCCTCAAGTTCTTCCAAAAAATCCAGAAGGAAGGAAGACTCCCAAACAATTTTTACGAAGCCACTATCACCCTGATCCCAAAATCAGACAAAGACACCACAAAAAAAGAAAACTACAGGCCGATATCTCTAATGAACATAGATGCAAAAATCCTCAACAAAATATTAGTGAACAGAATTCAGCAATATATTAAAAAGATCATACACCGTGATCAAGTGGGATTCATCCCTGGTATGCAAGGGTGGTTCAACATCCGCAAATCAATTAATGTGATACACCACATTAACAAAATGAAAAATAAAAATCACATGATCATATCAATAGATGCAGAAAAAGCATTTGATAAAATCCAACAGCCATTTATGATAGAAACCCTTAAGAAAGTGGGAATAGAGGTATCATATCTCAACATAATAAAGGCCATATATGACAAACCCACAGCTAATATCATACTCAATGGGGAAAAGCTAAAACCAAAAACATTCCCCCTAAGATCAGGAAGAAGGCAAGGTTGCCCACTATCTCCGCTTCTATTAAACATAGTGCTGGAAGTTCTAGCCACAGCAATCAGACAAGAAAAAGAAATAAAAGGCATCCAAATTGGTAAGGAGGAAGTAAAATTATCATTATATGCAGATGATATGATACTATATATAGAGAACCCTAAAGACTCCACCAAGAAGCTATTAGAGCTGATAGATGAATTTAGTAAAGTAGCAGGATACAAAATTAATATTCAGAAATCAGTTGCATTTGTATATACGAATAATAAAACATCAGAAGGAGAATATAAAAAAACAATCCCATTTACAATTGCTCCAAAGACTATAAAATACCTGGGAATAAATTTAACCAAACAAGTAAAAGATCTGTACTCAGAAAATTATAAGACACTGAAGAAAGGAATGAAGGAAGATATAAATAGATGGAAACACATATCATGTTCATGGATAGGAAGAATTAATATAGTTAAAATGTCCATACTGCCTAAGGCAATATACATATTCAACGCAATTCCTATCAAACTACCAATGACGTTTTTCACAGAAAGAGAACATATAATCCTAAAATTTGTATGGGACCATAAAAGCCCCCGTATAGCCTCAGCAATCTTGAGAAATAAGAACAAAGTGGGAGGTATAACAATACCTGACTTCAAATTATACTACATGGCTACAGTAATCAAAACAGCATGGTACTGGCATAAAAACAGACACATAGATCAATGGAACAGAATAGAGAGTCCAGAAATAAATCCACGCCTATATGGCCGTTTAATCTACGACAATGGAAGCAACAATGTACGATGGAGTAAAGACAGTCTATTCAATAAATGGTGCTGGGAAACCTGGACAGACACATGCAAAAAAATGAAAATGGACCACCTCCTTACACCATATACAAAAATAAATTCAAAATGGCTTAAAGACTTAAATGTAAGATATGAAACCATAAAATACCTGGAGGAAAATATAGGAAGAAACTTCACAGACATTACCCAGAGTAAGATTTTTACTGATATATCCCCTCGTGCGAGGGAAGTAAGAGAAAATATAAACATGTGGGATTATATCAAACTAAAAAGTTTTTTCACAGCAAAGGAAACCATCAATAAAACAAAAAGGGATCCTACTGAATGTGAAAAGATATTTGCCAATGATATATCTGATAAGGGATTAATATCACAAATCTATGAAAAACTCACTCAACTCAACTCCAAAAAAACAAACGACCCAATTAAGAAATGGGCAGAGGACTTGAAGAGAAATTTTTCTAAAAAGGACATACAGATGGCAAACAGACATAGGAAGAAATGCTCAACCTCACTAACCATCAGAGAAATGCAAATAAAAACCACAATGTGATACCACCTCACCCCAGTCAAAATGGCTATCATCAATAAATCAACAAACAACAAGTGCTGGCGCGGATGTGGAGAAAAGGGAACGCTGGTGCACTGTTGGTGGGATTGCAGATTGGTGCAGCCACTATGGAAAACAGTACGGAGGTATCTCAAAAATCTGAAAATGGAACTACCCTATGATCCAGTAAGTCCACTCCTAGGTATCTATCCGGAGAAATCCAAAACTCCAATTCAAAAATCTTTATACACTCCTATGTTTATTGCAGCACTATACACAATAGCTAAGACATGGAAACAACCGAAATGCCCATCGGTAGAAACTGTGGTACATTTATACAATGGAGTATTACGCAGCCATAAAGAAGAAAGAAATCTTACCATTTGCAACAACATGGATGGACCTAGAGAACATTATGTTAAGTGAAATAAGTCAGACAGAGAAAGATAAGTACCATGTGATCTCACTTATATGCGGAATCTAAAGAAAAGAATAAGTGAATGAACTAATCAGAAACAGTTTTGGAGAGAAAGAGGAAAAACTGAGGGTTGCTAGATGGGCGGGGGTGGTGGGGGTAAAGGGGAAGGTGAAGGGGGTTGGCGGGTGGGAGATGAGGGTAAGTGGGATCAAATATGTGGTGATGGAAGGAGAACTGACTCTGGATGGTGAACACATAATGTAATTTATAGATGATGTGATACAGAATTGCTTACCTGAAATCTATGTAATTTTACTAACAATTGTCACAACAAATAAATTTAAAAAATAAATAATAAGAAAAACAAACAAAAAAATAAAATAAAAGTATTGCTGAATTCAAAATATATATATATATATATATATATATATATATATATATATATATATTACAAGATATATATATATATATATATTCATTGTGACAAATTAAAAAATAGAAAAGTGTATAAAGTAGATTTTGAAAGTAGCTACCATACCTTACTCCACTACCCCCAGATAGCTATTGTTAAGGGTTTGATGTGCATTCTTAAAGACTTTTCCTATGCATATGCAAATGTTCTTTGGGGCTTTTTAACGTGACCATGCTATAGAGATTTTGTGCAATTTGTTTTTATCCCCACGTAACGACATATTTCCATATCTACCCAGTAACTTTAGAAACAGTCATATTATTGTAGAAAAAGCAGAGGAACCTAAATGCCTTGTCTTTCTCTGTTAGCCCTGTCTTGGTAAACCTCACAATTGTACCAAACCTGTGAATCTATTTTAATACCATCCTCCCGGTGGCAGCTACTAGAATTGTTAGCTAAAGTCTTAAAGTAGTGATTCTCAAATTTTAGCATGCATCAGAGTTATACCATACAATTGCCTTCCCACTCAATCCTGAGACAATGATTTATGCATTTCTTGAGAGCAGGGCTCTGAAACTGAGAGAATAGATGCTTTCTCTTTTGAGGGCTGTTATATCTTCCAATTACACAAAATGAAATGCCTATTAACAGTTCACTAACACAATATAGTAGTCCTCATAAGCGGATCAGAGAAAGAACACATAGGCTCTTATCCCAACGATAGCTCAGACCAGTGGTCCTCAAACTACATTATACACCAAAAATCACGTGGAGGGCTTGTTAAAACATAGACTGCTCAACTCCACACCCAGAGTTTCTGACTATAAGGATAGGGATCCAAAATTAGCATTTTGAACGATTTCTCAGATGCTGCTGCTCCTCCTGGTCTCAGGATCACATTTTGAGAATAAATGTCTCAAAGGAAATAATGAACCTCTGTAGTGGGCATCCATTTCCCAATATATTTGACTTAAGACGAACAAACTTCACAAAACAGAATTCACAAAAAATAAAAAAGTAGACCAAAACTAGAATTTCCATATAAAGTGCTCCTTACTTTCCAGCCATTAAAACCTAACTACAGTAAGAGATGCTGAAGACCTCATTTCTATTCACTGGTTTGATAATACAGCTCTTCTTTTTTGCATATCTTCTTACTTCCAAGTTAGCTAGGTTTTCCAATTAAGATTGGACATACTCCATCTGAGAGCCATCACTTTTTTGAAACCTACTGTAATCCTAGAGTGAACAACAAGACCCTAAGAATGGTTAATAGCATATTTTTGTTCAGACTGAGTAGAAGATCCTGGTAAGAAATAGTCTTTCAAAGGAAGCCCTTCTTCACTCCCAACACTAAGTCAGGCTCTTCTTCTACCTTATTGTCCAACATTCATCTGAAAGAAGGATAATGATGGAGTAAACGGTACTGGGCCCTAGTCTCAGTTTCGTAGTTTTTGCCTGTGTCTTCTGACCTCTCTACCTTTAGTTTTCTCATTTATAAAATGGATATAATAATAACACTTCCTTGAAAGGTTGTAAGGACTCAAGGTTGTAAGGAAACAATGTGTGTAAATCACTTAGCATAGTTCCTGGCACATAATAAATGTTCAAAAAATAGATGTTACTACATGTTTGGTTTTACTGTTGGTGCCTTTGCACAACCAAAAAGCCTTATTGTTGGTTCAATTCAATTTCTGTTGGCGTTATATGTAAAAAACTATCACCAAATCTAAAGTCATCTAGGTTTCTCCTATATTATCTTCTTGGAGCTTTACAGTTTTGCATTGTACATGTAGGTCTGTGATCCATTTTGAATTAATTTTTGTAATGTATGTAAGGTCTGTGTCTAGGTTCATATTTTTATAAGTGGATTTCCAGTTGGTCCATCACCGTTTGTTGAAAAGACTATCTTTCCTCTGTTGTATTGCCTTTGCCCCTTTGTCAAAAATCAGTTAACTGTATGTATGTGAGTCTATTTCTGGACTCTCTATTCTGTTCCAGTTTTCTTTGTATATTATTTCACCAATACCACATTTTCTTGATTACTGTAGCTTTATACTAAGTCTTGAAATTGGGTAGTGTAATTCTTCCAAATTTGTTTTTGTCTTTCAATAGTGTGTTACTATTTTGGGTCTTTTGCTTCTCCATATAAACTTTAGAATCAGTTTATCAATATCCACAAATTAACTTGATGGGATTTTGATTGAAATTGCATTGAATCTATAAATCAGTTTTGGAAGAACTGACATCTTGGCAATATTGAGTCTTCCCGTCCATAAACATGGAATATTTCTCCATTTATTTAGTTCTTTGTTTTCTTTCAGCAGAGTTCTGTAGTTTTCCTCATATAAATCTTGTATATTTTTGTTAATTTTTGCATAAATATTTCATTTTGAAGGTACTAATGTAAATGGCAGTGTGTGTTTAATTTCAAATTCCACTTGTTCATTGCTAGGATATAGGAAAGTGATTAATTTTTGTATATAAACATTGTATCCAGTAGTTTGCTATAATTTTTATTAGTTCCAGGAATGTTTTTGTAGATTATTGCAGATTTTTTTACATAGACATGTCATCTGTGAGTAAAGACAGTTCTATTGCTTCCTTCCCAATCTGTATACCTTGTATCTCCTTTTCTTGTCTTATTGCTTTAACTAGGGCTGCTGGTATCATGTTGAAAAGCAGTGGTGAAAAGGGACAGTTTTTATACCCACACTGACAATCTCTGTCTTTTATTTGGTGTGTTTAGATCATTCACATTTAAAGTGATTATTGATCTTTTAGATTAATGTCTACTGTATTTGTTGTCTTTGTTTCTATATTTTTCTTCCACTCTTTTTCTGCCTTTTGTGGTTTTAATGGCACATTATAAATGATTTTATTTCTCTTCTTTCTTAGTATATCAGTTATAATCGTTTTTCTAATATTTTTAGTGATTGCCCTAGAATTTCTGAAATATGTTTAAAACTAATCCAAGATCACTTTGAAACAACACTATGTCACTCCACAGATAGTATGCATACTTTATAATAACAAAATATTCCTAATTCCTCCATCTCTTTCCTTGGATCATTTCTGTAATTAATTTCACTTATACATAAGCATACAAAATGATACAGTAATACATAAGCACACATAATTGAATACATTGCTGATATTATTATTTTCAACTAACAGTTATCTGTCACATCAATTAAGAATTAAAAAATTAAGTTTTAATTTTACCTTCACTTATTTCTTCTCTAATACACTTCCTTTCTTTACGGATATGAGTTTCTGACCTACGTCATTTTTATCTCTAACTTCTTTTAACACTTCTTGCAAGGCAAGTCAACTGGCAAGAAACTCCTTCAATTTTGGCTGCATGGTAAAGTTTTTATTTCTTCACCACATTTTATGAATAAGTTTGCAGGGTACATAATTCTAGGTTGGTGGGGTTTTCTCTCAACACTTTAAATATTTCACTCCACTCTCTTCTTGCTTGTATTGCTTCTGACAAGTCAGATGCAAATTCTGACTTCGTTCCTCTATAGGTAAGGTATTTCCCCTCTTTGGCATTTTTCAAGATTTTTTCGTCTTTGATTTCTTCAGTTTGAATATAATATTCCTCGGTAGAATTTTGTTGTTATTTGTCCTGCTAAATGCTGTTTGAGTTTCCTGGATCTGTGGTTTGGTGTCTGCCATAAATTTAGGGAAATTGTCAGTCATAATTGCTTCAAATATTTCTTTTGTTCTTTTCTTTCTTCTTTTTCTGGTATTCACTTTACACATACATTATACATGTTGTCGTTTTCCCACAGTTCATGGAATCCTGTTCTGTGTTTTTCATTGTTGTTTTGTTGTTGTTGTTTTCTTTTGTGTGTGTGTCTTTTTTCTCTTTGTTTTTCTATTTTGGAAGTTTCTATTGCAATATGTTCAAGCTGAGTGATTCTTTCTTCAGCTGTGTCCAGTCTGCTAATATGCCTATCAAAAGCATTCTTTATTTCTTTCATTGTGATTTTTTTTACCTATAACATTTCATTTTTATTCTTTATATTATTCCATCTCTCTACTTACACTGTCCATCTGTTTGTGCGTGCTATGTATACTATCCATTAGAACTTTTAGCATATTAATCACAGTTGTTTTAAATTCCCAGTCTGACAAATCCAATATCCCAGCCGTATCTAAGTCTTATTCTGCTGCCTTGTCATTTTCCTGGATAGCTATACATTATGTACTGACTGAGAGAAACTGCTCCAAATAGGCCTTTAGTAATGTGGTAAGTTGTGGGAGCAGTGCAAATGTTCTATAGTTCTATGATTAGATTTCAGGTTTTTTTTCTGTTTTTCTGTTTGTTTGTTTTGTGTGTGTGTGTGTGTGTGTGTGTGTGTGAGCCTATGCCTCTGGACTGTGACCTTCACATTTGCTTTTCCAATTTTTTCACTCCCTTAGGTGGCACAGAATGGATAGCAAGGGCTGGAGTAAAGTACCTCCATTTTCCCATATGGAAGGCCAGAGGAGACTAAAGTTGTATATTTCCCTTCCCTGTATTTGGTTAGTCTCTGAAAAAAAAAAAACACAATAATTTAGGCACTAGTAAAATAATTTCTCTTAGGGCAGGCCTTTTTAAGAAAACTAGAATGCTCTGTCATATTTCAAAATGGTTACTTTTTCCCTCCCCCTGCCAAGGGAATTTTTCTATGATATTCACTGTAGATCCAGATCAAGCGCCTAGAGTTAACATTCACAAAAGTTCAGAGACCTACCCAAGAATATACAATTGGGTAAAAACAGTCTCTTCAATAAATGGTGTTGGGAAAACTGGACAGGTACATGCAAAAGAATGAAACTGGATTACTTTCCTACATCATATAAAAAATAAGCTCAAAATGGATTAAAGACTTAAATGGAAGACCGGAAACCATAAAGCTCCTAGAAGAAAACAGGCAGTAAACTCTTTGACATCGCTCTTAGCAATATGTTTTTGGATATGTCTCCACAGGCAAAGGAAATAAAAGAAAAAAACAATAAGCAAATGGGACTACATCAAACTAAAAATGTTTTGCACAGCAAAGAAAACAATCAACAAGATGAAAAGGCAACCTACAGAATGGGAGAAGATATTTGCCAATGACAAATCTGATAATGAGTTAATATCCAAAAATATATAAGGAACTCATACAGCTTAACACCAATGGGTAAAGGACCTGAATAAACATTTCTGCAAAGAAAACATACAATGGCCAATAGACATATGAAAAATGCCCAATGTCACTAATCATCAGAGAAATGCAAATTTAAACCAAAATGAGATATCACCTCACACCTGTCAGAATGACTATCATCAATAAATCAACAAACAAGTGTTGGAGAGGATGTGGAGAAAAGGGGACTCTCATGCACTGTTGGTCAGATTGCAATTTGGTGCAGTCACTATAGAGAATGGTTTGGAGGTTTCTCAAAGAGTTAAAAATAGAACTACCTCATGACACAACAATTCCACTTCGGGGTATTTATCTGAAGAAATCCAAAACACTAATTCAAAAATGTATATGCACTCCTATATTCATTGAAGCATTATTTACAATAGCCAAGATATAAGATCAATCCGACTGCCCATCAATAGATGATTGTATAAAGAAGAGTTGGTACATACATAAAATGGACTATTACTCAGCCATAAAAAAGAATGAAATCTTACTATTTGCAGCAACATGGATGGACCTAGTGGGTATTATGCTCAGTGAAATAAGTTAACACTGAGAAAGATGAATACCATATGCCCTTACTTACATATGGAATCTGAAGGACAAAATAAATGAACAAAAAAAAACAGAAATAGTCTCATAGACACAGAGAACAGAGTGATGGTTGCCAGATGGGAGGGAGGGGTGGAGGACTTGATGAAAAAGGTGAAGGGAGTAAGAAGTGTAATTGGTCTTTAGAAAATAGTCACGGGGATGTAAAGTGCAGCACAAGGAATATAGTCAATAATATTGTAATAACTATGTATAGCGCCAGGTGGGTACTAGATTAATCACGTGGTTCACTTTATAAATTATGTAAATGTCTAACCACTATGCTAAACACTTGAAACTAACATAAAATAATATTTACTATCAACTGTAATTGAAAAATTAAAAAAATAATAATAAAGTGTCTCACCACCAGTATATAATATTTAGAGGAAAAGAGACTTGTTAATGATAAGAAAAGTCAATTAGTCAAGTTTCTGATCCTTTCTGTGTTACAAATAAACATGTTGAGAGTCAGAGGGGCAAATTTGAAACAAACAAAAGACAAAAATAAAAACACAATGAGCTACCACCTCACACCTGTCAAACAACAACAAGTATTGGCAAGGGTGTGGAGAAAAGGGAACGCTCGTGCACTATTGCTGGGATTGTAAATTGGTGCAGACACTATGGAAAATGGTATTGAGGTTCCTCAAAATGTTAAATATGATCCCAGCAATTCCACTTCTGGGCATTTATCCGAAGAAATCCAAAACACAAATTTGAAAAGACATGTACACCTCTATGTTCATTGCAGCATTATTTACAACAGCCAAGATATGGAAGCAACCTGTGTCCATGGATAGACAAATGGATAAAGAAAAAGTGGTACACGGAATATTACTCAATGGAATATTACAATGGAATATTACTCAGCCATAAAAAAAATGAAATCTTGCTGTTTTCAACAACATGGATGGACCTAGAGGGTATTATACTAAGTGAAATAAGTTAGGCAGAGAAGGACAAACACCATATGATTTCACTATATGTGAAATCTAAAAAACAAAATAATTGAACAAACAAAACAGATATAAACTCATGGATACAGAAAACAAATTGATGGTTGCCAAACAGGACGGAGGTCAAGAGGTTCAGTGAAAAGGGGGGGAGGGATTAAGAAGTACAAATTGCCAGTTATAAAACAGTCACGAATAAAATGGCAGCGTGAGGTGAGCCTCTGTAAAGCTCCCCTGGAATTTACAACTAATCGAACAACAATAACTCCACAAAGGACTCCCTGCACAGCAGACAGGCAAGACGAAGAGGCCCACTACTGAATTCACCAAAAGGTGGGCGAATCGCACAAGTTAGGGAGGAGGGAAGGGAGAAGTGCAGAGAAGGAGCGGCGCAAGCGGGCACAGGACGCAGACCTAGCTCAGTGCTCCTAGCTCACTGCATCCGGAACTACCGCAGCTGCAGGACAGGGAAGAACTTGGACTGCTAGGGCTCCACTTATGGACCACAGGGGTGAGGGGGCAGCATATAACACGGCTGAACCCAACGCTCATGGCAGAGATCTTGGAGAAAAGACTGAAGGAAGAAGGATGAAAATGGTGGTTTAAGTCCTCACTGCCAAGCAGAGAACGGAAGTCTTAGGCACTGAGACTAGCCGCCCTCTGCTTACCCTCCCAGAGCTCGCCCTGACCCCATCTGCCTGGCACTAGAAGCAGAACTATAGCAGTATCAGATCAAAAGAACAGAATATTTGCTGTTCTGAGAACTGTGGACAACAGACACAGACTCGGAGCACCAACTAGTTCCGGCAGAGGGGAGGGAGCTGTGGAAGCAGGACCGGCTGTGGTGGTGATCGACACAATTGCTCCAGGCCACCTCTCACAACTCACCCTGCCCCTGGCCCCACCTATCTGGGCAGATCCCTGCAGGAGTAAACAGAACTGCTGAAACATACGGGCTCTGAATCTGGTGCAGGAAGTGCATTGGAACTTCACAAGCTCTCCACATACCCACACGGATACTGCGCTCTGTGACCCAGGCGAACTATTAAAAAAGGAGAAGCCCATCTCCCACAGAATCCCCCCATTGTGTGAGAAGCTGGAATTGTGCAGAGAAAACACAGCACTACCGTGTGAGAGAGAAAAAAAAGGCTGCATTTGGAGAGAAAATAAAACATTCTACCAACAAGTACTGGAAAACAAAAGAAAGACCTCTTCCTCTCAACCTGTTGCAGAAGCCACTCCTGTAGATGTCTAGGAAGAGAAATAATAAATCAGTAATTGCCATGAATAACCAAGGCAACAAGACAGCTCAAAAAGAAAGTGAAAAGCCTCCAGAAAAGGAACTTAAAGATATGGAAATGTGAATTAAATGACAGAGAATTCACGATTGCAGTTCTGAAAAAACTCAACGAGATGCAAGAAAACACAGAAAGGCAGTTTACTAAACTCAGAAACACAATCAAAGAACAACATGAGCATTTTACAAACGAGATTGAAATTTTAAAAAAGAACCAAATAGAATTAGTGGAGATTAAGAACTCAATAGAAGAAATTAAGAATGAAATAACCAGCTTAGGTAGTAGAGTTGACCAGATGGACTAAAGAATCAGTGACATTGAAGATAGAAACCTGGAAATTACACAGATGGAAGAAGTAAGAGACTTGAGACTTAAAAGAAATGAAAGAACTCTACAAGAACTTTCTGACTCCATCAGAAAGAGCAATATAAAAATCATGGGCATACCAGGAGAAGAAAGAGAGTAGGGAATGGATAGTATATGCAAACAAATAGTCAATGAGGACTTCCCAAACTTGTGGAAAGGACTGGATCCTCGAATCCAAGAAGCAAATAGAACACCTAATTACCTCAACCACAACAGGCCTTCTCCAAGGCACATTGTATTGAAGCTGTCTAAAATCAATGACAAAGAAAGAATCCACAAGACAGCCAGGGAAAAGAAGACGGTAACCTATAAAGGAAAGCCCATTAAATTATCATCAGATTTCTCAGCAGAAACACTGCAAGCCAGGTGGGAGTGGAATCAAATATTCAAACTATTGAAAGAGAGAAATTATGAGCCAAGAATAATGTATCCAGCAAAGATATCCTTTAGCTATGAAGGAGGAATAAAGACCTTTCCAGACATACAGAAGCTGAGGGAATTTTCTAATACACGACCTGCACTACAAGAAATACTAAGGGAGGCTATTCGACCACCATCAACAGACACAATTTGTGGCACCAAAACATAAAAAGGGGGAGAGTAAAGGCCTGAACCAGAATACGGGAATGGAGAAAGTAGCATGCTGAAGAAAATGGAATACTCTAAATATCAAACTTTCTTTTACATAAACTTAAGGGTAAACACTCAAAAAAAAATCCAGAACTGAAATATATAGTATAATGAAAGAATAAACAAAGGGAAACATCATAGAATACAACCGCACAGAAATAATAGACAACAACAAAATGGCAAAGAAACAATGGAGACACAGTCTTACCAGAAAACTAAAGATAGAATGACAGGAAATCCTCATATATCAATAATCACACTAAACGTAAATGGACTGAACTCACCAATAAAAAGGCACAGAGTTGCAGATTGGATCAAGAAACTAAACCCAACCATGTGCTGTCTCCAAGAGACACATCTCAGCTACAAGGACAAGCATAAACTCAAAGTGAAAGGGTGGAAATGGACACTCCAAGCAAATGGTACCCAGAGAAAATCAGGTGTAGCAATAATGATATCAGATGAAACAGACTTCAGGGTGAAAAAGATAACAAGAGACAAAGATGGACATTTCAAAATGGTAAAGAGGTCTATACAACAAGAAGACATAATAGTCATCAATATTTATGGCGCCAATCATTGGGAGCAGCGAAATATACCAAGCAACTACTAACACAACTAAAGAGAGAAATTGACCAAAACACAATTATACTAAGGGACTTAAATAAATCATTGACTGCTATGGATAGATCATCCAAACATAAAATAAATAACGAAATAGCAGCCCTAAATGACACATTAGATGAAATGGACATAATTGATATATACAGAGCACTTCATCCTAAAACGTCAGACTTACATTCTTTTCTAGTGTACATGGAACATTCACAAGGATAGACCATACATTGGACATAAAATCAGCCTCAGCAAATTTAAGAATATTGAAATCATACCATACATATTCTCTCATCACAAGGCTTTGAAATTGGATATCAACTGCAAAAAGAAAGCAGGAAAAAACACAAATACATGGAGATTAAACAACATACTTTTAAAGAAAGACCAGGTCAATGAAGAAATTAGAGGAGAAATCAAAACATGCATAGGAACAAATGACAATGAGACTACATCCTACCAAAATTTTGGGGATGCAGCGAAAGCAGTTTTAAGAGGGAAATTTATATCATTACAGGCCTATCTCAAGAAACAAGAGAAATCCCAAATTAATAACCTCATGTTACACCTTAATGAACTAGAAAAAGAAGAGCAAGTGAAACCCAAGGTCAGCAAAAGAAAGAAAATAACAAAAATCAGAGCAGAACTAAATGAAATAGAGAAAAAAAAAACAATAGAAAACATTAATGTGACAAAGAGCTGGTTCTTTGAAAAGATTAACAAAATTGACAAACCCTTGGCTAGACTCACTAAGGTAAAAAGAGAGAAGACACTAATTAAGAAAATCAGAAATGAAAAAGGGGAAGTTATCACGGACACCACAGAAATACAAAGGATCATCCAAAAATCCTATGAAGCACTATATGCCACCAAATTCAATAACCTAGAAGAAATGGACAAGTTCTTAGAAACATATAGCCTTCCTAGACTGAACTGTGAAGAACTGGAAAATCTAAACAGACCGATCAGCAGTAACGAAATTGAATCAGTCATCCAAAATTTCCCAAAAGCAACAGTCCAGGACCAGATGGCTTCACTAGTGAATTCTACCAAACCTTCAAAGAGGATCTAATACCAATCCTGCTCAAACTCTTCCAAAAAATTGAAGAAGAGACAGTATCCCTAATTCATTTTATAAGGCCAACATTACCCTGATACCAAAACCTGTTGAGGCAACACAAAAAATGAAAACTACAGACAAATATCTCTGGTGAATACAGATACAAAAATCCTAAACAAAATTCTAGCAAATCGAATACAAAAATGCATTAAAAAGATTATTCAACATGACCAAGTGGGGTTCATCTCCGAGGCACAAGGGTGGTTCAACATGCACAAATCCATCAATGTGATACATCACATAAACAAAATAAAGGACAAAAATCATATGATTATATCAATCGATGCAGAAAAAGCATTTGACAAGATACAACATCCATTTATGATTAAAACACTTAATAAAATAGGTATAGAAGGAAAATACCTTCACATAGTAAAGGCCATATTTGACAATCCCTCAGCTAATCTCATAATTAATGGTGAAAAACTGAAGCCCTTTGCTCTACGTTCAGGAACACGACAGGGATATCACCTCTGCTTTTCAAAATAGTGTTGGAAGTACTTGCCAGAGCAATCAGGCAAGAGAAAGAAATAAAAGACATCGAAATTGGCAATGAAGAAGTTAAATTATCATTCTTTGCAGATGACGTGATGCTATATATAGAAAACCCTAAAGACTCCACCAAAAAGCTATTAGGAACAATCAAGGAATACAGTAAAGTTGTTGGCTACAAAATCAACATATGAAAGTCCATTGCATTCCTATATACTAACAATGAAATCTCAGAAAAAGAAATACAAAAAACAATTCCTTTGCAATTGCAGCTAAAAGAATAAAATACCTAGGAATAAACTTAACCAAGGATGTGAAGGACATATATGCTGAAAACTATAAGACATTTTTGAGAGAAATTGAAGAAGACACAAAGAAATGGAAAGACATTCCGTGCTCATGGATTGGAAGAATCAACATAGTTAAAAAGGCAATAATACCCAAAGCAATATACAGATTTAATGCAATCCCCATCAAAATCCCAATGGCATTTTTGAAAGAAATAGAACAAAAAATCATCAGATTTGTTTGGAACCACAAAAGACCCTGAATAGCCAAAGCAATCTTAAGGAAAAAAGAACAATACTGGAGGTATCTCACATCCTGACTTTAGCTTGTACTACAGGGCTACAATAATCAAAACAGCATGGTATTGGCAGAAAATCAGACAGATAGACCAATGGAATAGAATTGAGAACCCAGAAATAAAACCACATAAATATGGACAGATAATTTTTGACAAGGAAGCTAAAAACATACAATGGAGAAAATACAGCCTCTTCAATAAATGGTGCTGGGAGAATTGGAAAGCCACGTGCAAAAGAATGAAACTGGACTGCTATCTGTCACCATGTACCAAAATTAATTCAAAATGGATCAAAGACTTAAGCATAAGACCTGACACAATAAACTGCATAGAAGAAAACATAGGTACTAAACTTATGGACCTTGGGTTCAAAGAGCATTTTATGAATTTGACTCCAGAGGCAATGGAAGTAAAAGCTAAAATAAATAAATGGGACTATATGAAACTTAAAAGCTTCTGCAGAGCAAAAGAAACCATCGACAAAATAAAGAGGCAACCAACTGAATGGGATTAGGTTTTTGCAAACAGTGCCTCTGAGAAGGGGCTAATATCCAAAATATACAAAGAACTCATGAATCTCCACAACAAAAAAAACAAACAACCCAACTGAAAAATATGGCAGAGGACCTGAAGAGACATTTCTCCAAATAGGACATACAAATGGCAAATAGACATATGAAAAAATGGTCAACATCACTAATCATCAGCGAAATGCAAATAAAAACCTCAATGACATATTACCTCACCCCAGTCAGAACGGCTATCATCAACAAGACAAATAGTAACAAGTGTTGGAGAGGCTGTGGAGAAAAAGGAACCCTCATACACTGTTGGTGGGAATGCAGACTGGTGCAGCCGCTATGGAAAGCAGTGTGGAGGTTCCTCAAAAAATTACGAATAGAATTACCATATGACCCAGCAATCCCTCTCCTGGGTATCTACCCAAAATATCTGAAAACATCTACACATAAGGACACGTGTGCTCCAATGTTCATTGCAGCTTTGTTTACGGTGGCCAAGACATGGAAACAACAAAAATGTCCTTCGATAGACGAATGGATAAAGAAGTTGTGGTATATATACACAATGGAATACTATTTGGTGGTAAGAAAAGATGATATAGGAACATTTGTGACAACATGGATGGATCTTGAGAGTATAATGCTAAGCGAAATAAGTCAGACAGAAAAAGCAGAGAACCATATGATTTCACTGATATGTGGTATATAAATCAAAAACAACAAAAGAACAAGACAATCAAGTGAGAAACAAGAACTCATAGACACAGTGTGGGGACAGAGCCCCAGAAAGCAGTTTCCAGGCTCTCGGCCTCATGTGGAAAGGTGCTGGCTCAGGTAGTAAATGGCCATCATCTGTGGCTGGTTGGCCGTCAGCTGTAACCATTGAGCCATTGGCCACTAATATAACTGCCGCGGCTACGGAGGAGAGAGGAGGAGAGAGGAGGAGACTGAAGGAGAGTGGAGGAGAGTGGAGGAGAGTCGGTCGGTTGGCAGCAAAGCGGACAGCAGGTCGCACGTCGTGTAAACCCAGCGAGACCATAGTGGTATGACTTCCCTACCTATGGCTCCATGGGTGTTCCTTTTTGGCCTAGCCATATCCTGCGTTCTTGTGTGGGGAGCGGGACCAGAGTCCCTGCCTGACACCCTGCACAACACACAGACAATAGTTTAGTGGTTCCCAGAGGGTAAGGAGGGTGGGGGGGTGGGAGATGAGGGTAAGGGGGATCAAATATATGGTGATGGAAGGAGAACTGACTCTGGGTGGTGAACACACAATGGGGTTTATAGATGATGTAATACAGAATTGTACACCTGAAATCTATATAGTTTTACTAACAATTGTCACCCCAATAAATTAAAAAAATAAAAAAAAACAAATAAACAAAAACAGTCACTGCAATTTAAGAACAGCATCGGGAATATAGTCAATATTGTCAATACAATAATATTGTAATAACAATGTATGTTGTCAGATGCGTACTAGACATATCGAGGTGACCAATTTTTAAGTTATATAAATGTCTAATCATTGTGTTTTACTCCTGAAACTAATGTAATATTGTACATCAACTGTAATTGACAAATAAAAAGAAAATGAAAAGTGTGAAGCCCTCCCTGTAAATGGGTCCTCCTGGACTTTTAACTCAGATTTGTCCACAGTGAGCATCCAAGAATTTGTCAATTGCAATTCAGGTTTTCCTACCCAATAACTGGTTCTTACAAAAGTTCTGCTTATGGGTTTCTGTTCTGGTAAGTTGTGATTTTCTGTATTCTGCTGCCTGTTTCTCTGATTTTGGAGGTAGTGATTTTCCCCATGACCTCACGTTCCTGATGGGTCTAAGAGTTGTTGATTTTTCAGTTTGTTCTGCATTTTACTTATTAGAATGTAGTGGAAACTTCCAAGCTCCTTATATGCTGGACAGGAAACCACATGCCTTAGACTTTCTGGGTTCCTATAACAGAAATACATTAGACTGGGTAGCTTAAATAACAAACATTTATTTATCACTGTTATGAAGGCTGGGAAGTCCAAGATCAAGGTGTCCACAGATTCAACGTTTGATGAGAGCCAACATCCTGGTTCGTAGACGGCTGTTTTCTTGCTGGGTCCTCACATGGTGGAAGGGGCAAGGGAGCTCTCTGGGGCCTCTTTTATAAGGGCACTAATCCCATTCACGAGGGCTCTGCCCTCATCTCCTAATCAGCTCTGAAAGACCCCACCTCCAAATACCATCACATTGAGAATTCAGTTATCATTTTTAAATTTGGAAGGGTGAGACTCAAACATTCATTCTATAGCATTAGACATCTTGAGTTTTTCATCACACTTGTAAATACGCCTTAAAATAAATGACATTCTAATCTGGAGAGCATGCTGCTGTTTCTTCACACTGTTACTTAGAGATCAGTGGTTTGGCAAAGTCTGTGTCCACACATGACATCAACATCCACAACAGAACAATGTCAGCACTAATTCCAGCATTCTGCAGACATAAGCTAAGAGAGACATATCCTACAAGTCCATGTCAAACAGCATTCATCATATATAGGTTTCCCAACACACTTTCCCTGAGGCAGAGATATGTCTGTTCATTGTTTTTTCTGTTTTTGTTATTTTGTTTATAGGCAGCATTGCTAAAATTTTTCCACTGCTAGGTCATGTGTGAAACCTTCCAGATCCAGAGGAGGAGGGGCTGGTCTCAGAAGACTTTCCCCACTGTTAAGGACTGAGATGGCTAGATCTCTTTGCAAAATGAAAAATATTACTTCTGAATGGGCCCATTTGGACTGGCAAAAGACCCAACTTATACCTGAGTGCTTATAGAAACTGTTTTACTTTCAATTCTTTCAATTACTTAGTTTCCATTAAATTTGCCATGCCAAGAGATATGATTACTTTAGAGGCAGTTTCAGAAAATAGGTAACCTTCATCCCCATGCTATCTTCATCCCCAGAACTATTTCAGATGCTTTACAGCAGATGTGTCTTTCTTCCAACTAACTGATGGGGAGCACTTCCTTTTGAGACTGATGTTTATTATTAATTTGTTTAAATACATATTACTATTAGCAAGACTGGCCTTGCACAAAATGGGGTAGGTAGACTCTTAGTGTTATTTCAGGGACAACAGGAAGGTGCTCTTTGCCAAAAATATCTCTCCAGCCTGTTCTCTGAGGCTTGAAGTCATTTAATGAGGACTTCGCATTCTCTTTCAAAATTAGAGATAAAGAGAACTGGACTACCACAGCATTTGGCTCATATCTCAGTAATAGCACTTAACTGCTTGTATGTCACTTTATAATTTATATGCTTGCATGTTTGTCTAACCCCACAAGGTTGTGAATTCTTTGAGGGCAGTGACTATGCCTCACTCATCTCTGACTCCTGAGGATTTTTACCAGTGCCTGGCAGAAAGCAAACACTTGGTAAATAAAATTACAAAGGAATGAATTAATACATGAGCATTTTTATATTTACTATGATCTAAAGGACAACGAAGAAACCCTGTCCTTGAAATAGGGATGGAAGAGAAAACAAAAACACTGTCAGGACACCAAAAGATGTGTAGGGAGAGAAAATAATGACAGTCATGACTCCAGAATGCCCATTGTTAAAGAGACTGTCATCTTTTCCTAATGCAGGGTTATTTCATCCATTTTACATTTCAAGACACTACATCTCTGCTGTTTAAGAAAAAAAGTCAAACCCTTGTCTAAATGTTTCATTTCTCAACAAGCCAGAAGTCTTACCTGAGTTTGCCCCCAAAGTCTGAGGGTTGCTGCTCCTTTAGAGAATTATCTCTAACTGCAGGAAGTGATTTGTGAACAGTTTTAGAAAAGACTGTTAATATTTAGAAATATTAAAGTCAAACCCTGTATGAAATGAAAGCTTGTCCAAAGTCCAGTTCTGTACTGAGAAAATTCAAAACCCCAGGCTGCCTGGTTCATTCTTATGTTCTGTCTTTAGAACACGATGTGTGTTGGTCAAATGATCCAATTATAAAAATCAAGTAGGTTCATGATATTTTTATACAAACGAGAGAGAGAGAGAGAGAGAGAGAGAGAGAGAGAGAGAGAGAGAGAGAGAGAGAGAGAACCCTAACCATTACATTTTCAGCTCTTAAAAATTATGAAATAATTCACAGACTTTGCAAGTATTTATGGAGCACCCACCATGTGATAGGTTCTGTGCTAACTGCTGGGCATATAATAATGAACAAGATCAACAAGGCGGTGTTCTGCCACAGACCATCTTGACACACTTTTGACTCCCAATCTACATGTGAGCTTGATCTTTCTTGAGCTTCGGTAAGAATGATGAGGTGGTGGATGAAATAAGTTCCAGAAGTGTCTTAAGCCTACATTGCTTGTTAATTAAAAAGCAAAGCAAAACAAAACAAAACAGTATTTTCAACCCTGATTTTTTTCTCAAAATAGCTACCACAGATTAGCTATGTCATAAGGACTCCGCCTTGTTCAGGAAAAGCAGAGGTCTTTGAGAGATTCTTTTACTTTTTTTAGACTTTTTTAAAATTTATTTTTTTCAATTACAATTGACATTCAATATTATATTAGTTTCAGGTGTACAGCATAGTGGTTAGATATTTACATAATTTATAAAGTAATCCCCACATAAGTCTAGTACTTGGCACTATACATAGTTATTACAATATTATTGACTATATTTCCTATGCTATACTTTACATCCCGGTGACTATTTCATAAAAACTAATTACATTTCTTACTCCCTGCACCTTTTTCACTAAGCCCTCCAACCTCCCCCCCAATCTGGCAACTATCAGTCTGTTCTCTGTGTCTGTGAGTCTGTTTCTGTTTTGTTCATTTATTTTGCTTTTTAGATTCCACCTATAAAAGAGATCATATGGTATTTTTCTTTTTCAGTCTGACTTATTTCACTGAGCATAATACCGACTAGATCCATCCAAGTTGTTGCAAATGGTAAGATTTCATCCTTTTTATGGCCAAGTAATATCCCATTGTATATATATATATACCACTATTTCTTTATCCAATCATCTATTCATGGGCACTTGGGTTGATTTTATACCTTGGCTATTGGAAATACTGCTTCAACGCACATAGGGCTGCATATATCTTTTTGAATTAGTGTTTTGGATTTCTTCAGATAAATACCCAGAACTGGAATTGCTGGGTCATAAGGTAGATTTACTTTTATTTTTGAGGACCCTCAAAACTGTTTTCCATACTGGCCACACCAATTTGCAATCCCAACAAGTGTACAAGGATTCCCTTTTCTCTGCACTCTTGTCAACACTGTTGTTTGTTGATTTACTGATGATTGCCATTCTGACAGGTGTGAGGTGATGTCTCATTGTGGTTTTTATTTGCATTTCTCTGATGATCAGTGACGTTGAGCATATTTTCAACATGTCTTTTGGTCTTTTTGGAGAAATGTCTATTTAGGTTCTCTGCCCATTTGTTAATTGGATGGTTTGTATTTTTGGTGTTGAGTTATATGAGTTTTCTTTTACAAAATTTGGATGTTAGGGATGACTGGTTAGCTCAGTTGGTTAGAGCATGGTGCTAATAACACCAAGGTTGCTGGTTCGATCCCCACATAGTAACTGTGAGCTGTGCCCTCCTTAAAAAATATGGATATTAATCCCTTATCAGATGTATCATTGGCAAATATCTTCTCCCATTCTGTAGGCTGTCTTTTTATTTTGTTGATGGTTTCCTTTGCTGGGTAAAACTTTAGTTTGATGTAGTCTCATGTGTTTATTTTTTCTTTTGTTACTCTTGCCTGAGGAGATATATCAAAAGAAATATCATTAAGACCAATGTCAGAGAGTTTACTGCCTATGTTCTCTTCTATGAGTTTTTTATTGTTTTGGTCTTACATTTAAGTCTTTAATACATTTTGAGTTTATTCTTGTACTTGACATAAGAAGACGGTCCAGTTTCATTTTTTTTGCATGTATCTGATCAGTTTTCCCAACACCATGTATTGAATAGACTGTCTTTAACTCACTGTATGTTCTTGCCTCCTTTTTCATACATTAAATGACTTATATACGTATGGGATTATTTCTGGGCTCTGTATTTTGTTCCACTGATCCATGTGTCTGTTTTTATGCCAGTATCATCCCGTTTTGATTACTTTTGCCTTAGAGTATGGTATTAGGTAGCATGATACCTCCAACTTTCTTTTTGTCTCTCAAGATTGCTTTGGATATTCAGGGTATTTTGTGATTCTATACAAATTTTAGCATTATTTGTTGTTGCTCTGTGAAAAATGCCAGTGGTATTTTGATAGGGATTGCCTTATATCTATAGATTGTTTTGAACATTTTGTGTGTTCATTGAATGGAAATTTTGACAAAGTTAATTCATCCTATCTGTGACAGAGAGGATCCAAATAAATAAAATCAGAAATGAAAGAAGTGACAACCGACACTAGATAAATACAAAGGTTTATTAGAAAATACTATAAGCAATTATATGCCAACAAATTGAAGAATCTAGAAGAAGTGGATAAGTTTCTAGAAACATACAGTCTTCCAAGGCTGAGTCAAGAAGAAGCAGAACATCTGAACTGACCAATTACTACTAAGAAAATCGAATCAGTAACCAAAATACTCCCAACAAAGTCCTGCACTGGATGGCTTCACAAGGGAATTTTAATAAAATAAATATTCAAAGAACTAACACCTATCCTTCTCAAAATACTCCAAAAAATTCAAGATGAGAGAAGGCTCCCAAGCTAATTTTGTGAGGTGAGCATTATCCCAATTCCATAGCGAGACAAAAACACTACAAAAAAAGAGAAAATTATAGGCCAATATCCCTGATGAACATAGATGCAAAAATCATCCACAAAATATTGGCAAACCGAATTCAGCAATATATTAGAAAGATCATACACCACGATCAAGTGGGATTTGTTCCTGGGAGGCAAGGTTGGTTTGATATCTGCAAATCAATTGACATGATACACTACACAATCAAAATGAAAATAAAAATCGTGATATCAATAGATGCATAAAAAGTGTTTGACAAAATCCAGCATCGATTTATGATAAACACTCTCAGCAAAGTGGGAATAGAGGAAACACACCTCAATATAATAAAGGCCATCTATGACAGACCTGTTCTTAACATCATACTTAATGGTGAAAAGTTAAACGTGGTTTCCTTAAGATCAGGAACAAGACGAGGATGTGCACTTTCACCACTTTTATTAAGCGTAGTATTGGAAGTCCTAGCCACAGCAATCATATAAGAAAAATAAATAAAAGGTATCTAAACTGGAAAAAAAACAAGTAAAATTGTCATTATTTGCAGATGACATGATACTATGAGTATATATAAAGAACCGCAAAGATTCCACCAAAAAAGTACTAGAACTGATAAATTAATTCAATAATGTATCAGGATATAAAATTAATAATCAGAAACTGGTTGCATTTTTATACACCAATAGTGAACTATCAGAAAGAGAAATTAAGAAAATAATCCCATTTACAATTGCATCATAAATAAAATATCTAGGAATAAATTTAACCAAGGAGGTAAAAGATCTGTACTCAGAAAATTAAAAGACACTGAAGAAAGACACTAAAGAAGATAAAAATAAATGGAAGCATATACTGTGTTCATGAAAATGAAGAATTAATATCATTAAAATGTTCCTACTACCCAAAGCAATCTACAGATTCAATGAGAGAGTCTTTAATCCAGGCAGAAAAACCTCTGACTCTGTGCTGGCGGCCTAGATTCTAGTCCTGGCGCTGTCATCACCTTCCTGTGAGATGTAAGGCAAACTAGTTAAATCCTATGTGCCCATTTCTTCAAAGGCAACATAAGAATCACCTTCCCTGCTATTTATATACTATGATAAGGTTTATATTAATAAATAACAATAATAATAGTGAACATTTGGGCACACATAATATGTGCCAAACACGTGCTAAGCTCTTTTATGCAGTCTCACTTAATGCTTTCAACTCTATGGGATTATTGCTATGATTTTCAATTAGTTTTAGGTGGATAACCCATCCCAGAGAGGCTAGGTAAGTTATTCCCAATCACACACCAAAGGAAGAGATGGGATTCAAGCTCAGTTTTGTCTGATTCCAGAATCTGACCTACATGGGAAAGTCTAGGCATGACTAGGCTATTTAATACATTAGATTGGAGTTAGATATTAACACCTTACTATGAGTTAATTTATTAGATCCTGAGCTCTGGAATGTGAAGGAAAAATGAGTTAATCATACTCTACTTGATGTTATAGACTTATCCCCCATCTTTTAACTTACTCTAAGCTATCATTGGAAAAGATCTGATCATTATATTCTCACTAAGGCTCTACTGCCTGATAAATAGTTCACTGTGCTATCCTTGCAAGTGTCATTGAATTATAACAGGGAACATGAGCCACAGGAATTGTGAAAAAGGCATTTTTACACTTGGAGTCCTTTTTGAACGCTCCATATATTACGATCATAGGCAATCACTTACTGAGCCTATACGTAGAACGGACATTGAAAAGCTTTACTATATAATTATTTGTATAAGCTGGGATAAAGACTACCAATCAGAATCTAGCAGGTTAGAGGTCTGCTGTTCTACAGCTACGCCTAATCTCTTTATATAGGAAACATTTCTTGAGCATCTACTATGTGTGAGGCATTTTTACAATCAGCATTTCATTTGCTGTCCATAGCCACCATATGAGATAGGTATTATTATGCCCACTTTTGTAGATGTATTTACTGAGAACAAGAAGGGTTAGCTAATTTGTCAAAGGTAGCATAGCTAATAAATGCACAAATCAAAATCATAAACACTGTGGTATACATGGGTGGTTTCCTAGCCAGCAATCATTGCTCACTCTTTTTTTCCTAACAGATCACCAATATTGTTCTGGCAACAGTATGTCAGACCTAGGGTATGAATCATAAATGATTTAAGCCAGCAATGGCAATCACACAACACTTTGTCAGTGACTATATTAGATGGGTTGTGGTGGGAGCTAATGTAGGTAGCAGGCAGAGGATAGAGGGTTGAGGCTATATCTTAGGAGATCTCCCTTTTCCTTTAACCATTCCTTACCTCCCCAATCCTACAATCATAACAAAATCAAAAGGGATTTGACATGGTAACCTATAGTATATCAAGTGTACACTTGAGTGACTAAACAAATTAAAAGTAATGGGTCAGAAGGATTGCTGTGCAGCTTGAGAAACCCAAATATCATCACCAACATTAAAATAAAGAATTCAGTACCTGGAAAGTATCTAATTCTGTCTCTCAGCCTAGATATTAAACCCAAAGCCCCCACACCAACAACTTTTCCTGGAGACAAGAAATATGCCAAACTTTAGAAAGGCTTTCTTTCTACTAAATGATTGGTTCTCTTCAGATAGCAATTTCCTGGAAAATGAGCTCTGACAACCTTAATTGTATTCTTTTGCAGTTGCCATATTAAGTGCTCTGTTGTAAGAGACAAAAGAATTTATCAGAAGCCATTACTTTCAACAAATTAGAATTAGTATATCAAGGATATTTTCTTCCCCAATGCAGTCAAGAAAGCTAATTTTATAATGTAAAATGACATTTTATAATGTAATATAAACATCATATGGACTGAGATTTATTCTACCTACAGAAAAGGAAAAGATTGAATTGGAATGCCATGAGATAGATCTAGTGCTCAGCAAGTAAATTTTGTCCCTCACAATTTTCTAACCCCCAAATCTACTCACCCCACATTGTCCTACCCTCTCCCTAGAATCCTGGCTTAGAGAAGAGTCTGAAACTTGCCTATGGTGAGAATTCAATGACTGATAATAATAACAGCTGCCATTTATTGAGTGCTTTGCATATGCCAGGTACCATTCTGAGTGGTTTACATACATAATCTTATTTAATACTCACACCCTTATGAGATAGGTGATTTTAACCCCACATTTTACAGTTGAGGAGAGGCTGAGGGAGGCAAAGTAACTTATCCATTAGCATTCACTAAGAGGCCAGGCTTTTATTTGAACCCAGGCATTCCAGCTGGAGCATCTATTACTTTGCTTACCATTCTATGTTAGCTTTGCTTTTTGTAATGTCAGAGGTATAATCTTAAAATAAAGAAATAAAATCCCTTAGGTTGAATTTCAAGTATCAGGTATGGAAGACAGTATAATTGAGTCAGTATTTTAGCACCTTTTATACCATGCTGAGTATGCATTAACTCAAAATCCCCAGATTGAGGCCACCATTTCAGTTTTTTTTTATCCTTTCAAAAAACAGCTCAATATAAAGTACAGCACAGGGAATATATTCAACAATATTGTAATAACTATATATAGTGTCAGATGGGTAATAGACTTATTGAGGTTATCATTTCAGTTTTTTGTTGAGTTATTTTTTTCAAAAATATCATTTGGCACATTAATTTGATTGCTGTTGCTGAGATCCATCTTCTCAGACAACTTATCAAATTGCTTATGTGTTGAATGGGTTTAAGCTCATACTGACTTAACAAGAGTGCGCAGCCTAAAGTTATTTTTATGCTATTCTCATATTTTCTTGTTTATTTTTATTCTTGTTGAGTTTCTGTTTCTATCAGATTGATTCTGTGACTCTATTTCCCAGTGTTTGTCTAATAATTAGACACTATAATCCAGAACGAAGTAGGTCTTGCTACACTACCACTGCACAAGCACTGCTTTTAGCTTGTCTGCCCACCCTGTGGACAAGAATCTTGATCACAGTTCTCAAAGGAGAACATCGGTTCAAATACATCAATTATAACAGAAAATTCTTAAATCTTGACCTACAGGTTGAAAAGCCTACCCTCTGTGATAAACTATTTGTATAATTTATTAAGCAGTTAACTTTAGCATACATACATCAATATACAAATCATTCTAAGCATCACTAACAGGGATGTGGGTATTGACTTACTTCCAGTCCTTTCTTAGGAATTAATGAAACCCTTAGACAAAAGGCTCTGTTCTGTTTTTAGTCCAGTTCATCTTTATCTTTTGTTATCCCGTCTTCATTCATTATCTGTATCCTCATTTCTTTATATCAGGGCAAATATGAAAATTTCAAATGATTCTCAATCTCTCTGTAAGCAATTATTTCAAAATTCAAACTTTCAGGTTCCTGAACCTGGCTGATCTTCCAATCTATTAAATCATCATCGCTGGGTAGTGAAGCCCAAACTGTGTTTTTTAAAGCAGCCCAGAGTATTCAGTCAGGTTTGGGAACCATTGAACTAAGTACAGTTTTCATCAGATGCATTTCTATAGCTCTTGCTTTCTATTTAATACTGCAATAATTTTTATAAATGTTTGATGAACTAAAAGTGGAGAGGTTCTTCCAGCATATGCTCCATTAAATACATTTCTTCAAAACTGAATCTATTACATCTGCCTGGAGATATTTCCTTCTCTCTGTGCTGTGATAGGGTAAGATCTCTGTAGGGCAGCATTTCCCAAACTGTAGTCCACAAAACACTAATGTCCTCCAGGATGTTAATAAATGTTCCTCCCTAAAAACCAAAAACATTCTGTTGTCAAATGAACTTGGGAAATAGTGGGGTAAGAAAGGTAAACAAGTTTCCTTATTGGAGTTATTCTTAACACTAATAATATGCTAGTATTCAGGGCAAATGCCAAAAAGAAGATTCAGTGTACCATATTTCCTAAATTAATTTTTTTATTGTGATAGGAAACACATAAAATTTATCATCTTAATTATTCTTAAGTGTATAGTACAGTAGTCTTAACTATATACACATTGTCATGCAATACAGCTCTACAAATTTTTCATCTTGCAAAACTAAAACTCTATACTCATTGAAAAAAAATCCCCCTTTTATTCCTTCTTTCAGCCCCTGGCAACTACCACTGTATTTGTTTCTAAGAGGTTGATTATATTAGATGCCTCATACAAGTGGAATCATGCAGTATTTGTCTTTTTGTGACTGGCTTATTTCACTTAGCACAATGTCCTCAATGTTCATCCAAGTTGTAGCATGTTTTAGTACTTTGTTCCCTTTTATGGCTGAATAATATTCCATTGTATGTATGTACCACATTTGCTTTATCCATTCATCCTTTGATGGACATTTAAATTGTTTCTACATCTTGGTTATTGTGAATACTGTTTCCATGAACATAAGAGTGCAGGTACCTCTTTGAGATCCTGATTTCAATTCCTTTGGATAAATTTCCAGTAGTGGATTGCAGGATCATATAGTAGTACTATTTTTAATTTTTTGAGAAACCTCAGTACTGTTTTACATAGTGGCTGCTCCATTTTACTTCCTTTCCCAAATTAATTTTGAACACAGAAATGTTTTCTCTTGGGTCATTTATTAACTTCTTATGGAAAATCAGAATACCAAAGAACATAGTTTGGGAGACAATATCATAAGGCACCCTGGATTTTGACAAGAAAAAAGTACAACTTCTAGGCTGCGTGCTATCTCAAAAAGTATTCTTCCACCATGCAAGATATATTCTGTTTTGTTACCAGCTGCCCTGCCCCTGGGAAGCTCACGATCATTTAGGGGAGACAGAACACATTCACATTTAACAATTAGAACAATAAAAGTATGTACTCAAGGCTTAAATTTAACAGATAAGTACATTCTATTTAATAATGAAATAGTACAGAAAAGTTTCACATTTAGGACACTTTAGTAATACTGATCTCATTTAAAGGCTTTGAATTTGCTTTGGTTTGTGTGAAACACAAGGACAGGTGGTCTTCATTATCTAAATATCCATTACTCGTGTCCCTGAAATTAAGAGGATATGAAGGGAAGCAAATTTATAACACAAACTATTCACTAAAATTAGTGAAAATTAGACCTGTAAAATTACTTTCTACTCAAATATCTCTTCCTGCTTAGTATGAGCCTCAGCTGGTCATTGTCCAGCATATTTCCTGATATTGCCAGACAATACAATGCAAACCAATTTCAAAGTGAAATTGCAAATCATTTGGTGAATGTGATACTGAAGAACTACTTTGATCACATGCAACACTATTGGCAACTCTGGTAGCCTAAGACCAGTTAACAAGTGAAGAAAACTAATAAGGATGATAGAACAGTAGACACATTAAAAGATAAGGATTTGAATATCAAAGGTTTAAGAGAAATCCTTGGACAATTAGTGAAGTCCTTGACTATTTCAGAATTTTAAGCACTTTTTTTCTAAAAATAATATAAAACGACAGGTTTTTGCCCAAGTTTTGGAAATATTTGGTGAAAATAAACTTTACTGTCATACTTTTGGTTTCCATTTTATGAAAAGTGGAATACATTGTCACTGTCAAGGTTTGACTTTTATAGTCATCATCACTAGTCAAACAGAACACTCCTTTATTCTGCTTGGAAAATTGGCCAAACACATTGCATCTTCTCCTCTATTTTTGGGAAAATGGTTGCATTTAGAGGCTTCTTTATTTATTTCAGTTTGCAAATATTCTAGGCATTTGCAGATGCAACTGTCTGAGCTCTAAATGAACAGGGTAGCATTCTACTTCATTTATCTCCCTTTCCAGATGGAGTACCTGGCAGAGTACTGAGCATTTAGTTGATACAAAAAAAAAAAAAAAGAAGGATTAAATTAATTTGAACTCCTTCACTGAAGACTCACAATCAAGAAAGTTTAGCTGCTTTGATTTCCCAATATTGAAAAACAAGTCCTAAAGCTCTTACAACCGGATACTGGTCCAAGAAAAAACATCTAGCCTCTCTCAAAATGCGCTCTCTCCCTCTCTCTCTCTCTCTCTCTCTCTCTCTCTCTCTCTCTCTCTCTCTCTCTCTCTCAAAAAACCATTATAAGGATTTGGCGCAGGCTACAACCTGAATGGATGGAATCAGTGATTCCTGGACAATATGACAGTTTTAATACGTAGGTAGGGATAATCTTTAGTTTCCTCCGATGGATTCTTCAGGACCAAAGGACATAATTTGTTAATTAAGATTAACATTATGTAGACATGATCAGAATTGGAAACAGCCAAAGGGTTATAACTTCCTATCTTTTCAAAACAGTCATGTTTTCACAAATACATGGTATTTAGATTTATTATTATCAAAGTAAATTATTTAGTATCATTCATGTAGTACAATAAATATATTAATGTGTTTTAAGAAATGAAACATATTTTCAAATTTATTTTACCATTCACTTCTTTAATTAACTAAACCACAGACTTTATTTGATTTCTCAATGATAATTTTTTTTGTTACTTAACAAAAAAAGTAACATTTATTTTTTATTGTTACTTATTTATTTTTTACAACACTTTTTTAAATTATTTTCAGGTGCACAAAACAACATAATAGTTAGACATTTATCATTTATATCCCTCACACAATGACAACCCCCTCCTCCCATCCACTATCCCTCTGACATCGCACACAGCCATTGCATTTCGATTGTCTCTATTCCTAATGCTGTACTCCACTTCTTGTAACTATGTATCTAAATAAAAAAATAAATGAATGAACTAATCAGAAACAGTCTGAGAGACATAGAGGGAAAACTGAGGGTAGCTAGATGGGAGGGGGTTGGGGATAAGGGGGAAGGTGAGGGGATTAGAAAGCACAGTGAGTAACCACAAGATTACCATGGGGTTACCAGAGTAAGTTTGGGGAATGTAATCAATGATGTTGTAAAGATTTTGTAGGGTATCCGATGGACAGTTGTCTCGTTAGGGAGACCACCTCAGGGATGATGTAGGTGCCTGATCACTGCACTGTACACCTGAAGCTGAAGCTGAACAATAATGAATGTCAACGATAATTTTTAATTCCTTTTTATGTACTTCAGGGCTCCATTAAGTATTTGCTTTTACAAATATCTGATCTACCCAAAAGTTATTTAACCATTTCTTAAACACAGGGAGAAGCAGGCGGCAGTTACAAAATGGTTATTTTCAACATCAGGAAAATCGCTTTTCCCCACTAAGATGGTTGGCATTGAGTATGTATGTGTCTGTGGGATGACGGGTGGTATTTGATTGCTCCCCTCTAATCAATTTCTTTTTTTTAATTAAAGTTTACTGAGGTGACAACTGTTAGTAAAGTTACAAAGATTTCAGCTGTACAATTTTGTAATACATCATCTATATATCACATTGTGTGTTCACCACCAAGAGTCAGTTCTTTTCCATCGCCATATATTGGATCCTGTTTACCCTCATCTACCACCTCCCACACACCCTTACCCTCTGGTAACCACTACACTATTGTCTGTGTCTATGAGTTTTTGTTTCTTCATTTGTTTGTCTTGATCTTTTGTGGTTATCAGTTTTATATACCACATATCAGTGAAATCATATGGTTCTCTACTTTTTCTGTCTGACTTATTGGGCTTAGCCTAAAAATCTCAAGATCCATCCATGTTGTCGCAAATGGGACTATTTCATCTCTTCTTATGGCCAAATAGTATTCTATTGTGTATATTTACCACATCTTCTTTATCCGTTCATCTATCGAAGGACGCATTGGTTGTTTCCATGTCTTGGCAACCGTAAATAAAGCTGCAATGAACATTGGAGCACATAAGTCTTTATAGATAAATGTTTTCAGATTTTTGGGGTAGATACTCAGGAGGGGGATTGCTGGGTCATATGGTAATTCCACTCTTAATTTTTTGAGGAAACTCCACGCTGCCTTCCATAGAGGCTGCACCAATCTGCATTCCCACCAACAGCGCATGAGGGTTCCATTTTCTCCACAGTCTCTCCAACACTTGTTACTATTTGTCTTGTTGATGATAGCCATTCTAACTAGTGTGAGGTGATTTTCATTTGTTTTTTTTTTTTTTTTGCATTTCTCTGATGATTAGTGATATTGAACAGTTTTTCATATGTCTATTGGCCATTTCTATGTCCTCTTTGGAGAAATATCTCTTCAGGTCCTCGGCCCATTTTTTAATTGGACTACTTGCTATTTTGTTGTTGTTGTTGTTGACTTGTATGAGTTCCTTATCTATTTTGGACTTTAGCCCCTTATTGGAGACGATGTTTGCAAAAATCTTCTCCCATTTGTTTGTTTGTATCTTTATTTAGTCGATGGTTTCTTTTATTGTGCAGAAACGTTTTAGTTTGATATAGTTCCATTCTTTTATTTTAGCTTTTACTTCCCTTGCCTTTGGAGTCAAATTCATAAAATGCTCTTTGAAACCAAGGTCCATAAATTTAGTACCTATGTTTTCTTCTATGGAGTTTATTGTTTCAGGTCTTATATTTAGGTCTTTGATCCATTTTGAGTTAATTTTGTGACATGGTGAAAGATAGCAGTCTAGTTTCGTTGTTTTGCATGTGGCTTTCCAATTCTCCCAGCACCATTTATTGAAGAGGCTGTCTTTTCTCCATTGCATGTTTTGGCTTCTTTGTCAAAAATTATCTGTCCATATTTATGTGAGTTTATTTCTGTGTTCTCAATTCTATTCCATTGATCTGTGTGTCTGTTTTTCTGTCAATACCATACAGTTTTGATTACTGTTGCTCTGTAG
This sequence comes from Rhinolophus ferrumequinum, assembly GCF_004115265.2. Taxonomy (NCBI): domain Eukaryota; kingdom Metazoa; phylum Chordata; class Mammalia; order Chiroptera; family Rhinolophidae; genus Rhinolophus; species Rhinolophus ferrumequinum. Next base: position 41,172,813 of record NC_046284.1, read on the forward strand.
TACAAGCTGAAGTGAGGGAGTGTGATACCTCCAGAATTGTTCTTTTTTCTTAGGATTGCTTTGGCTATTTGGGGTCCTTTGTGGTTCCACACAATATGATGATTTTTTTGTTCTATTTCTTTAAGAAAATCCCACTGGGATTTTGATGGTGATTACATTAAATCTGTAGATTGCGTTGGGTAATATGGCCATTTTAACTATGTTGATTCTTCCAATCCATGAACATGGAATGTCTTTCCATTTATTTCTACCTTTTTCAATTTCTTTTAAAAATGTCTTATAGTTTTCAGTACACAATTTTTTTTCCATTCTTCATTAAGTTTATTCCTAGGAATTTTATTCTTTTTGTTGCAATTGCAAAAGGAATTGTGTTTTTCATTTCTTTTTCTGAGATTTCATTGTTCGTATATAGGAATGCAATGGACTTTTTTACATTGATTTTGTAGCCAGCAACTTTACTGTATTCGTTTACTGTTTTAAACAGCGTTTTGGTGGAGTCTATAGGGTTTTCTAGATATAGCGTTATGTCATCTGCAAAAATTGACAATATATCTTCTTCATTCCCAATTCAGATACATTTTATTTCTTTCTCTTGCCTGATTGCTGTGGCTAGGACTTCCAATACTATTTTGAAAAGCAGAGGTAATAGGGGACATCCCTGTCACACTCCTGAACGTAGAGGAAAGGGCTTCAGTTTTTCACCATTAATTTTGATATTAACTGAGGATTTGTCATATATGGCCTTCATTATGTTAAGATATTTTGGATATCTTTATTACTGGAGGCACCGTTTGTAAAAATATTTTCCCATTCAGTTGATTGCCTCTTTATTTTGTCGATGGTTTCTTTTGCTCAGCAGAAGCTTTTAAGTTTCATATAGTCACATTCATTTATTTTAGCTTTTACTTCCCTTGCCTTTGGATTCAAATTCATAAAATGATCTTTGAACCCAAGGTCCATAAGTTTAGTACCTATGTTTTCTTCTATGCAGTTTATTGTTTCACATCTTATACTTAAGTCTTTGATCCATTTTGAATTAATGTTGGTACATGGTGACAGATAGCAGTCCAGTTTCATTCTTTTGAACGTGGCTTTCCAATTCTCCCAGCACCATTTATTGAAGAGGCTCTCTTTTCTCCATTGTATGATTTTTGCTTCTTTGTTAAAAATAATCTGTTCATATTTATGTGGTTTTATTTCTGAGTTCTCAATTCTATTCCATTGGTCAATGTGTCTGTTTTTCTGCCAATACCATGCTGTTTTGATTACTGTTGCCCTGTAGTACAAGCTAAAGTCAGGGAGTGTGATACCTCCAGCACTGTTCTTTTTTTTTAAGATTGCTTAGGACCATTTATGACAATATGGATGGATCTTGAGATTATAATGCTAAGAGAAATAAGTCAGACAGAAAAAGCAGAGAACCATACGATTTCACCGATATGTGGTATATAAACCCCAAACAACAAAAGAACAAGACAAACAAATGAGAAAGAAGAACTCATAGACACAGACAATAGTTTAGTGGTTACCAGAGGGTAAGGGGGGAGGGGTGGTAGATGAGGGTAAAGGGGATCAAATATATGGTGATGGAAGGAGAACGGACTCTAGGTGGTGAACACACAATGGAATTTATAGATGATGTAATACAGAATTGTACACCTGAAATCTATGTAACTTTACTAACAGTAGTCACCCCAATAAACTTTAATTAAAAAAAAGATTTTTCCTTCTATACCCGTTTTATTAAGTGTTTTAATCATAAATGGATGTTGTGTCGTCTCAAATGCTTTTTCTGCATCAATTGATGTAATCATATGATTTTTGTCCTTTATTTTGTTTATGTGGTGTATCACATTAATCGATTTGCGTATGTGCAACCACCCCTGCGCCCTGAGGATTAATCCCAGTTGGTCATGATATATAATCTTTTTAGTTCATTGTTGCATTCGATTTGCTAGAAATTTCTTTAGGATTTTTGCATCTGTATTCATCAGCGATATTGGTCTGTAATTTTCTTTTTTTCTGTTATCCTTACCAAGTTTTGGTATCAGGGTTATGTTGGCCTCATAAAATGAGTTAGGGGGTATTGTCTCTTCTTCAATTTTTTGGAAGAGTTTGAGTTGGAAGGTATGAGATCCTCTTTGAATGTTTGGTAGAATTCTCTAGTGAAGCCATCTGGTTCCGGACATTTGCTTTTGGGAAGGTTTTGGATGACTGATTCCATTTACTTACTGTTGATCAGTTTGTTTAGATTTTCACGTTCTTCGTGATTTAGTCTAGGAAAGTGATATGTTTCTAAGAACATGTGCATTTCTTCTAGATTATTGAATTTGGTGGCATATAATCCTTCATAGTATTCTTCGATGATCCTTTGTATTTCTGTGGCATCTGGGGTAACTGTCTCTCTTACAGTTCTGATTTTGTGTATTTGTGTCTTTTTTCTTTTCAGCTTCGTAAGTCTAGCCAAGGGTTTATCAATTTTATTAATCTTTTCAAAGAACCAGCTCTTTGTTGCATTAATTTCTTATAATGTCTTTCTGTTCTCTATTTCATTTAGTTCTGCTCTGATTTTTATTATTTCCTTCCTTCTGCTGACTTTGGGTTTCATTTGTTCTTTTTCTATTTCTTTAAGGTGTAACTTGAGTTTATTTATCCAAGATTTTTCTTCTTTCTTGAGATAGGACTGTAATGATATAAATTTCCCTCTTAAAACTACTTTTGCTGCATCCCAAAAATTTTGGTAGGCTGTATTTTAATTCTGATTTATTCTATGTATCTTTTGATCTCTCCTCTGATTTCTTCCTTGTCCCAGTCATTCTTTAAAAGTATGTTGTTTAATCTCCACACATTTGGGATTTTTCCTGCTTTCTTTTTGCACTTGATATCCAATTTCAAAGCCTTGTGATCAGAGAATATGTTTGGTATGATTTCAATCTTCTTAAATTTGCTGAGACGAGTTTTTTGTCCCAATATATGGACTATCCTTGAGAATGTTCCATGTACACTAGAAAAGAATTTATAGTCTGATGTTCTAAGATGAAGTGCTCTATAAATATCAGTTATGTTCATTTCATCTAGTGTGTCATTTAGGGCTGATATTTCTTTTTTGACTTTCTTTATGGATGATCTATCCATAGCTGTTAATGATCTATTTAGGTCCCCTACTCAATTGTGTTTGGGTCTATTTCTCCCATTAGTTTTGTTAGTAGTTGCTTTGTGTATGTCTGTGATCCCTGATTAGGGCACAAATATTGATGTCTGTTATGTTTTCTTGTTGTATAGTCCCCTTTATCATTATGAAATGTCGAACTTTGTCTCTTGTTACCTTTTTTATCTGGAAGTCTGTTTCAGCTGATATCAGTGTAGCTACACCTGCTTTTCTCTTAATACCATTTGCTTGGAGCGTCAATTTCCACCCTTTCACTTTGAATCTTTATTTGTCCTTGTAACTGAGATGTGTCTCTTGGAGGTTTCCTATGGTTGGGTTTAGTTTTTAGAACCAATCTGCTACTCTGTGCCTTTTTATTGGTGAGTTCAGTCCATTTACATTTAGGGTGATTGTTGATATATGAGGATTTCCTATCATTCTATCTGTTCTTGTAGTAGTGTGTCTCCATTGTTTCTTTGCCTTTTTGTTGCTGCCTATTATTTTAGTGTGTTGGTATTCTGTGATTTTTCTCTCTGTTTCTTCTTTTTTATGTTATATATTTCAATTCTGTATTTCTTTTGAGTGGTTATCCTTAAATTTATGTAAAAGAAAGTTTCATATTTACAGTATTCCATTTTGTTCAGCATGATTCTCTTCCCCATTCCCTTTGCAGATTCAGACCTTTACTGTCTCTTCTTTTATCTTTTTGTTGTCACAAATTATCCCTATTTATGCTGTGAGTTCATTTCTGTGCTTCAATCACAAGTTGTCTTTTCCTCTCTATTTTTTTTAAGTGTCTTTTTTTTTTTTCCTTTTTTACCATGCGTGTTATGTTTATGTGTATAGTGTCCTATTTAATGTAGGGGTCGCCGTTCCCTGCTTCGCTCTGTTCATAATACTACTCATGGTTTTGTATTCCTTTGCTTTTGTGTTTCAGGTTGTATAGCCTCCTTCAGTATTTTTTTTTTAAATTAGGTATTTTTTATGCTTCAAATTTAACCCTAATCTGTCAGGTATTATTATTTTTTTAATTTTTTAATTTATTGGGGTGACAATTGTTAGTAAGATTACATAGATTTCAGGTGTGCAATTCTGTATCACATCATCCATAAATCACACTGTGTGTTCACCACGCAGAGTCAGCTCCCCTTCCATCACCATACATTTGATCCCCCTCACCCTCATCCCCCACCCCCCAACACCCTTACCCTCTGGTAACCACCAAATTACGTTCCCCAGATTAATTTTCAAACCCGTGGCCATCCTGTGGTCACCGACTGCCCTCCAATCCCCTCAACCTCCCCCCACCCCCCACCCCTCCCGCCCATCTAGCAACCCTCAGTTTTTCCTCTTTGTCTCCAAAACTGTTTCTGATTAGTTCATTCACTTATTCTTTTCTTTAGAATCCGCAAATAAGTGAGATCATATGGTACTTATCTTTCTCTGTCTGACTTATTTCACTTAACATAATGTTCTCTAGGTCCATCCATGTTGTTGCAAATGGTAAGATTTCTTTCTTCTTTATGGCTGCATAATACTCCATTGTGTAAATGTACCACGGTTTCTTAATCCAGTCATCTACCGATGGGCATTTTGGTCGTTTCCATGTCTTAGCTATTGTGTATAGTGCTGCAATAAACATAGGAGTGCATAAAGATTTTTGAATTGGAGTTTTGGATTTCTCCGGATAGATACCTAGGAGTGGAATTACTAGATCATAGGGTAGTTCCATTTTGAGATTTTTGAGATACCTCCATACTGTTTTCCATAGTGCCTGCACCAATCTGCAATCCCACCAACAGTGCACAAGTGTTCCCTTTTCTCCACATCCGCGGCAGCACTTGTTGTTTGTTGATTTATTGATGATAGCCATTTTCACTGGGGTGAGGTAGTATCTCATTGTGGTTTTTATTTGCATTTCTCTAATGGTTAGTGAGGTTGAGCATTTCTTCATATGTCTCTTTGCCATCTGTATGTCCTTTTTAGAAAAATGTCTCTTCAAGTCCTCTGCCCATTTTTTAATTTGATCGTTTGTTTTTTGGAGTTCAGTTAAGTGAGTTTTTCATAGATTTGTGATATTAATCCCTTATCAGATATATCATTGGCAAATATCTTTTCCCATTCAGTAGGATCCCTTTTTGTTTTATTGATGGTTTCCTTTGCTGTGAAAAAAATTTTTAGTTTGATATAATTCCACATGTTTATTTTTTCTCTTAGTTCCCTCGAGCGAGGGTATATATCAGTGAAAATCTTACTCCGGGTAATGTCTGAGAAGTTTTTTCCTATATTTTCTTCTAGGTATTCTATGGTTTCAGATCTTACATTTAAGTCTCTAAGCCATTTTGAATTTATTTTTGTATATGGTGTAAGGAGGTGGTCCAGCTTCATTTTTTTGCATGTGTCTGTCCAGGTTTCCCAGCACCATTTATTGAATAGACTGTCATTACTCCATCGTACATTCTTGCTTCCATTGTCGTAGATTAACTGGCCATATAGGCGTGGATTTATTTCTGGACTCTCTATTCTATTCCATTGATCTATGTGTCTGTTTTTATGCCAGTACCATGCTGTTTTGATTACTGTAGCCTTGTAGTATAATTTGAAGTCAGGTATTGTTATACCTCCCACTTTGTTCTTATTTCTCAAGATTGCCTTTGCTATTCGGGGTCTTTTATGGTCCCATATAAATTTTAGGATTATATGTTCTATTTCTGTGAAAAACGACGTTGGCAGTTTGATAGGAATTGCATTGAATATGTATATTGCCTTAGGCAGTATGGACATTTTAACTATATTAATTCTTCCTATCCATGAACATGATATGTGTTTCCATCTATTTATATCTTCTTTCATTTCTTTCTTCAGTGTCTTATAATTTTCTGAGTACAGATCTTTTACTTCTTTGGTTAAATTTATTCCCAGGTATTTTATAGTCTTTGGAGCAATTGTAAATGGGATTTTTTTTTTAATTTCTCCTTCTGATGTTTTATTATTGGTATATACAAATGCAACTGATTTCTGAATATTAATTTTGTATCCTGCTACTTTACTAAATTCATCTATCAGCTCTAATAGTTTCTTGGTGGAGTCTTTAGGGTTCTCTATATATAGTATCATATCATCTGCATACAATGATATCTTTACTTCCTCCTTACCAATTTGGATGCCTTTTATTTCTTTTTCTTGTCTGATGGCTGTGGCAAGAATTTCCAGCACTATGTTGAATAGAAGCAGAGATAGTGGGCAACCTTGCCTTGTTCCTGATCTTAGGGGGAATGGTTTTAACTTTTCCCCATTGAGTATGATGTTAGCTGTGGGTTTGTCATATATGGCCTTTATTATGTTGAGATATGATCCCTCTATTCCCACTTTCTTAAGGGTTTTTATCATAAATGCGTGTTGGATTTTATCAAATGCTTTTTCTGCATCTATTGATATGATCATGTACTTTTTATTTTTCATTTTGTTAATGTGGTGTATCACATTAATTGATTTGCGGATGTTGAACCACCCTTGCTTACCAGGGATGGATCCCACTTGATCATGGTGAATGATCTTTTTAATGTATTGCTGAATTCTGTTCGCTAATATTTTGTTGAGGATTTTTGCATCTATGGTCATTAGAGATATCGGCCTGTAGTTTTCTTTTTTTGTGGTGTCTTTGTCTGATTTTGGGATTAGGGTGATAGTGGCTTAGTAAAAAGTGTTTGGGAGTCTTCCTTCCTTCTGGATTTTTTGGAAGAGCTTGAGCAGAGTAGGTGATAATTCTTTTTTGAACGTTTTGTAAAATTCACCTGTAAAGCCATCTGGTCCAGGGCTTTTGTTTGTTGGGAGACTGTTGATTACTGATTCAATTTCCGTGGTGGTAATCAGTCTATTCAGGTTTTGTGTTTCTTCTTGAGTTAGCCTTGGAAGGTTGTACGCCTCTAGAAAATTGTCCATTTCTTCCAGATTGTCAAATTTGTTGGCATATAGTTGCTCATAGTAACTTCTTAAAACTCTTTGTATTTCTGCAGTGTCCGTTGTCACTTCTCCTCTTTCATTTCTGATTTTATTAATTTGGGTCCTCTCTCTCTTTTTTTTACTGAGTCTGGCTAAAGGTTTGTCGATTTTGTTTATCTTCTCTAAGAACCAACTGTTGGATTCATTGATATTTTGTATTGTTTTTCTGGTTTCTATTTCATTTATTTCTGCTCTGATCTTTATTATCTCCTTCCTTGTGTTCCCTTTGGGCTTATTTTGCTGTTCTTTTTCCAAATCCCTTAAATGTGAAGATAAACTGTTGATTAGTGATGTTTCTTGTTTCTTTAGGTAGGCCTGCAAAGCTATGAATTTCCCTCTTAGGACTGCTTTCGCGGCATCCCATAGATTTTGGGTCGTCGTGTTTTCATTTTCGTTTATCTCGAGATATCTTTTGATTTCTTCCTTGATCTCCTGCTTGACCCATTTATTATTTAGTAATAAGTTATTCAGCCTCCATGAATTGGTGTGTCTTCCAGTTTTTTTCCTGTAGTTCATTTCTAATTTCATAGCATTGTGATCAGAGAAGACAATTGGTATGATTTCAATTTTCTTAAATTTATCAAGACTTGTTTTGTGGCCTAACATATGATCTATCTTGGAAAATGTTCCATGTGCGCTTGAGAAAAACGTGTATTTTGCAGCATTGGGGTGAAATGTTCTGAAAATATTGATTAAATCCAAGTGGTCCAATGTATCATTTAAGGCTGTTGTTTCCATATTGATTTTCTGTCTGGAAGACCTGTCCCTTGTTGTCAGAGGTGTGTTGAAGTCCCCTACTATAATAGTGTTACTGTTGATCTCTGCCTTTATGTCAGTCAGTACCTGTTTTATATATTTAGGTGCTCCTATGTTGGGTGCATAGATGTTTACTAGGGTTATGTCCTCTTGTCGGATCGATCCCTTTATTATTATATAGTGCCCATCTTTATCTTTTAGTATGTTCTTCATTTTAAAGTCTATTTTATCAGATATAAGTATTGCAACTCCAGCTTTTTTCTCGTTTCCATTTGCATGAAATATCTTACTCCAACCCTTCACTTTCAGCCTGTGTGTGTCTTTTGTTCTGAAGTGAGTCTCTTGTATACAGCATATACAAGGGTCTTGCTTTCTTATCCAGTCAGCCACCCTATGTCTCTTGATTGGAGCATTTAATCCATTTACATTTAAAGTGATTATTGATAGGTACATAGTTATTGCCATTTTTAAATTTGTAGTTAGACTGTTTTGATCTTTCTTCTACTTACTAAATACTAAAATATTTTTAGTATTTCTTGCAATGCTGGCTTGGTGGTAATAAATTCCTTTAGCTTATTTTTTTCTGGAAAGCTCTTTATCTCTCCATCAACTTTAAATGATAGCCTTGCTGGATAAAGCAGTCTAGGTTGTAGGCCTTTGTTTTCCATCACTTTGAGTATCTCCTGCCACTGCCTCCTGGCCTTCAATGTTTCTGTAGAAAAATCATTTGATAGTCTTATGGGAGTTCCATTGTATGTAACCCTCCGTCTTTCTCTTGCTGCTTTTAGGATTCTCTCTTTGTCTTTAAGCTTTGCGATTTTAACTATAATGTGTCTTTGTGTGGACCTGTTTGGGTTAATCCTGGTTGGAACTCTCTGCACTTCCTGGACTTGTATGTTGGTTTCCTTCATCAGGTTGGGGAAGTTTTCAGACATTATTACTTCAAATATGTTCTCAATCCCTTGCTTGCTCTCTTCACCTTCTGGTATTCCTATGATGCGCATTTTGTTGCGCTTGATGTTATCCCAGAGGTCTCTTAGGCCATCCTCATTGTTTTTTATTCTTTTTTCTTTCTGTTGTTCAGTTTGGGTGATCTCTGCTACCTTGTCTTCTAAGTCGCTGATTCGATCCTCTGCTTCATCTAGCCTGCTCGTAATTCCTTCAAGTGAGTTCTTAATTTTGGTAATTGTGTTCTTTAGTTCTAACTGGTTGTTCGTTATGATTTCTACATCCTTCTTTATGTCTTCTCTAAGCTCCTTAAACATTCTTATCACCAGTGTTCTGAACTCTGTCTCTGAGAGGTTGGTTACGTCTGCTTCATTTGGTTCCAGTTGTGGAAGCTTCTTCTGTTCTTTTATTTGGGACGTGTATCTTTGTTTCCCCATTCTGGCTGACTGTGTTTATTTTGATATATTAGGTAGATCCCCTAGAGTTCTTAGTTCTTGCTAGGTTATCTTATGTAGTATGTGTCCTTTATATTTGACTCGCACCACGTTGTCCTCCTCTGCGTGTTCTCCAAAGGTGACTCTTGTGTTGTGTACACTGTCCCATTCAAGAAGATCTTTAATTGCTTTTTGCTTGTGAGTAGGTGGGGTTAACTCCTGGGCTGACCCGTTGTGAGACTTGGCTCTGCCCCCGCAGGGCGCTCTGCTGGGTGAGGGTTGACCACCCTAATGTGGTTTGGCCTCTATGGGCTCCAGTGCCTGCAGAGAACCCCCTCTGGGTGTGTGACCTGCAGGTCAAACCCGGCTGCACTCTGGTTTGTTCTTGAGTTGGCCCCTGGATATGCTGAGTCCCGTGCCTCTCAAGCTGGGCCCTGGCAGGGCAGTTTCAGAATAAAGCAAATCACCAAGCACAACAGCAACGACAACAGCAAAGAAAAAAATCAAGTACATTCCCATGCAAAATAAAACAGCCGATAACCCCTACTCGACACAGGCAAAGATATCAAAGATATAGAGACAAAGGAAAACAAAACAAAGCAAAGGAAAACAAAAGGCAGCGACCGTCTCGGCCTGAGCCCACCAAGCAATGTCCAGGTTGTCCTCTGCTGTACCAAAGAGCCCCCTGCTTATTGTGCAGGCAGAGCCGGTCACCTGGTGCCCAGAGAGACTTTGGGACTGCAGACTTAAATGCGTGGGCCTGAGGGGTCTGGATGATAGTTTTTACAATGTCAGTGCAGTTTCTGCCCTTGCCTGCACATATGCACACTGACAGTGGCACCACCAGTTCCGTGTCCAGTACTCTTGAGTCTTAAGGCACTTCTTCAGTGTGTGTGTGTATGAGTGCGGGCGGGAGATTTCTGATGTGCTGAAAGCCCAGAGCTGCGCCTGCCTCACTGCTGATCTCCGGGTGTGTCTCTGCAGCTGCACCCACCCCGCCCTAGGCAAGCCAGGAATGGTGGGGGGTGGGGATGGAGGGGTCTTCACTCTTCCAGCCCAGCCATGCGTCGCCCTCTTCCCGCAGGCCAGAAAAGGTGGTGGCTGGGGCTGGAGGAGTCTCTTCTCTCCTAGCGCAGCCAAAATCACACACGCTTCCCAGTCTCCCTGGGTCAGGGCTGCCCGTCAGGCTTCCCAGAGCCTGAGCACTACGGCTCCTCTGTAATCTGACACCACTCCTCAGTTCAGGGGCCGGTTTAAGTCTCTGGAAGGGCGGAGTAGGATTGGAAGAGCGGGGCGGGGGTGGGGCCCAGGTATGGAGACTATGTTCTTTGTTTGCGCTAGGGAGGGCCCTCTGGCCGCCCTCCCGGCGGGAGAAATCAGCCGTGGGACGCAGGGAAAGAGCCCCCTCGCATCCCTACGCCCCCCGCTCCGCCCTGGGATCCCGTGCGTGCCCGGAACAGCGGGCTCCACAGCTGTTTCCAGTTCAAGTCTCTGGAAGGGCGGGGTAGGATTGGAAGAGTGGGGCGGGGGAGGAGCCCAGGTATGGAGACTGTGCTCCTATTTGCTCTAGGGCCCGGCGGGAGAAATCAGCCGTGGGACGCAGGGAAAGAGCCAACCTCCTGGTCTCTGTGCTCTCCGTTCCTCCCTGGGATCCCGTGCGTGTCCAGCACAGCGGGTTCCGCCGCGGTTTTCGGTTTTCGCCCCTGCCAGCTGAGGCTCTGTTGGGGGCTTGGCTCTCCCGCCGCTGCCGGCCAGGCGTTTTCACTCCGCTCCTCTTTTTCCTTGCCCTGCTTGCCCAATTAGCGCACCTTCAAGTACTTCTTAGCTTCAAGTAATCCACGAATCTGCCCGCTATTCTGTGTGATGAGCGAAAAGTTCTTTGATGGGTTATAGGTCTCGTTTGCAATAAGATCTGGAGGAGAACTCAGAAAGTGCACCCTGCTGCCGCCATTCCTATCCCCTTCAGTATTTCTTGTAGTGCAGGTCATGTGTTAGAAAATTCCCTCAGTTTCTGTATGTTTGGAAAGGTCTTTAATTTTCCTTCATATCTAAAGGTTATCTTGCTAGATATATTATGCTTGGCTCATAATTTTTCTCTTTCGGTGATTTGAATATTTGGTTCCATTCCTTTCTGGCTTGTATAGTTTCTGCTGAAAAATCTGACCATTATCTAATGGGATTTCCTCTGTAGGTTACAGTCTTCTTTTCCCTGACTGACTTGAGGATTCTTTGTAATTCATTTTTGACAGCTTGAATATCATGTGCCTTGGAGAAGGCCTGTTGGGATTGAGGTAATTAAGTGTTCCACTTGTTTCTTAGATTTGAGGATCCAGTTCTTTCCACAAATTTGGGAAGTTCTCATTGACTATTTGTTTGAATATACTCTGTTTCCTTCTCCTTTTCTTCTCCTTCTGGTATGCCCATTATTCTTATATTACTCTTTCTGATGGAATCAGAAAGTTCTTGTAGAGTTCTTTCATTTCTTTTAATTCTGCAGTCTCTTCTTCTTCCATCTGCATCATTTTCAGATTTCTATCTTTGATGTCACTGACTCTTTCCTCTATCTGGTCAGCTTTATTACCTAAGATGGCTGTTTCATTCTTCATTTCTTTTATTGAGTTCCTAATTTCCAGAAATTCCATTTGGTTCTTTTTTTTTAAATTTCAATCTCTTTGGTAAAATGTTCTTTTTCGTATTTTATTGTGTTTCTGAGTTCATTAAACTGCCTGCCTTGTTTTATTGTATCTCATTGAGTTTTATCAGAACTGCAATCTTTAATTCTCTGTCATTGAAGGCACATATTTCCACGTCTTTTAGTTTACTTTCTGGAGACCTTTCATTTTCTTTCTGAGATGCCTTGTTACCTTGGTTATTCATGGCAATTAATGAATTATAATTTCTCTTCCTAGGCATCTACAGGAATGGGTTTCTGCAACAGTTTGATAGGAAGAGGTCTGTCTTTTGGTTTTTGGTAGTTGTTGGTAGAATGCTTTAATTTTTTTCCAACTGCAGCCTTTTATTCTCCTCACATTGTAGTTATATTCTCTCTGCACTGTTCCAAATTCTCACATAATGGGGAGTTCCCTGGAAGGTGGGCTTCTCCTCTGTGAGCAGGTTGTCTGGGTTTCTGGGCGCTGTCTTTGTGAGTGGATATGGAGAGCTTCTGAAGTTCCCAAGCTCTTCCTGCACCAGTTTCATGGCCTGTGTGTTTCAGCGGCTCTGTTTATCCCTGCAGAGTTCTGCCCAGGTAGGTGGGGGCAGGGGTGGGGTTGTTTGTGAGTGGTGGCTCTGAGCAGTTGCAGCAACCACCAGGACAGCCAGTCCTGCTCCCAAAGCTCCCTCCATTTGCTGGAACTAGTTGAGCTGAGAGTCCGTGGCTGCAGGGTTGCAGTTCTCAGAACTGCAAGTATTCTGTTTTTTTTATCTGACACTGGTACTGTTCAGCTTCTAGCACTGGGCAGGTGGGGGTGGGGTGAGGTCTGGGAGGGTAGGGACAGGCCAGCTAGGCTCAGTGCCTAAGCCTTCCATCCTCTGCTTGGCAGGGAGGGCTGAAACAGCCGTTTTCACCATTCTTCTCTCAGTCTTCACTCTGTGGTCTCTGCCAAGAGGGATGGGTTCAGCTCTGATATATGCTGGTCCCTCTGGCGGGACTGTGGGCCATAAGGGGTGTGCTTAGCAGTCTGACTCCTTCCCTCTCTTATGTCTAAGGTAACTCTGGAATGTAGGGAGCTCAGAGCTCTGAGCTCGGTCTTCATTCTGTGGCAGGCATGGCCCACATCTCTGCTATTCCCGCACTCGTCCTATTTGCCCACCATCAGATAATTTCAATTGCGCATCTCTTAGTCTTGCCTGTCTGCTGTGCAGGGAATCCTGTGTGGAATTATAGCTGTTCAATTTGTTATAAATTCCAGGGGACATTTGAAGAGGCTCACCTCACACTGCTTTGTCTATGACATAATCCAATGATTCATTTTCAAACAGTCCATTTTGCTGAATGCCAAGGACATCATGACCCAGAAGCTGGGGTTATAAGAATTTGACGGAGAAAATGCAGGTTATAATACCGTTTCATTTCTTTAATGGGTACCAGTGAGACATTTAAACATTTCCTGTATTGTACAATATAACTACCTCTGAGTCCATCCATCCATTCATTTATTACACATTTGTTAAATAGCTCCTATGAACCTAAATTGAACTAGAATTTGTCATGAAAACATGGAGAAACAGACAATTGAGGAGGTGGTAGACAGGGTCCTTTTGAATTTTCATGACCAATAAATATTTTGGCATGGTAACTCAGTGACTCTGCTTGTACCCTTTGACCATAAGGGCATTAAAGACTTCCATTTTATGTCACTATACTTAGTGCATATGAGCCTAACAAGAAATGTCTTCACATTAATCCTTTTCATATGGGTAAGAAAAGAAATACATTAGGATTTATCCAGTCTATGTATATTCCCTACTCATTCTGTACTCACAAAAGTTCCAAGGGAATGGATCTGGAAGAACAAACATATTTTTACTCAACTTAGGTGCACAATGATGGTAATAATTCATGTTGACATTGACATTCCAAACTTCAAAGTATGCTCACAAAGAGACATCATCTTATTTTATATAAAAGGAAAAACAAAGTTTGCCTTCAATAAAATCATAAACTATATTAAGTCTATCTTTTAGGCATCTGTCTGGGCCCCCATGTTATACCCTCAACCTGTACCCCCATACCTTTCTGCCACGTTCTTCTCATTCTACATATCCTCTAGACTTTTTTTCTGTAACTATGGCCAGTTACCCAACTCAGAAAAATAGGTCTTTTAGAGAGAACATACTTCAATAATTCATTCATTCAACAAACATTTTTCAACATCCTACTATGTGCCAGGCACTATGCCAGATGTTGGGAATGAAAGTGTTGTAGAAACATCTAACACCTTCCTTAATTGGAGCTTGCTCCACCACTAACACAAACACTACAAATTGGCCAGGAGATAAGACTCCTGACTCCACTTTATTTCTTCTTATATCATTTTAGTCCCTTTCAACTCTGATTTTTGTTTGTCCTTCCTTACACTTGGAGACACTGTTATTAGACTTGGGTATCGAACATGGTTCATCAGCAACACTACTTTTACATGATATCCACTCTTTGGCACCCTGTATCCCATCTATAATATTCACAGAATCTGCCACTATGGCTTTGCTATTTCTACCTTAGCAGCAGGAGTCCAACTTGTCTGCAATCCCATTATAGAAACTAAGATCCCTGTCGCCTTTCATTAAATTACTGCTCTTACATCTCTCTTTTGTTCTATTATCCTCTAATCCATATTGATCTCATTTTCTCCTTCCATTCCTCTTGCTTCTTCCTCCTTGTTCTCTGGCCTATACGCCTTAAAACTCTGTTAATTTCCTAAGTCACTCTATGATAAGGCTTGAAAACCCATAACACATTTCTTAATGGACTGTGCATGCTTTCCAGACTTCCTGGATCCCAAGGCTGGCATATCTATCATAGAATCCAAATTGCCCAACCTAAGAAACCTACTTCAGTGAAGTCATCAGAGTCTCTCAATGCCATCTAATGTACTCTGGAATGTGGAAAGCTTCTACAGCAGTCACCCCTCTTAAAAACACTATCATCTAGGTCATTTGATCTTCATGGTCACATTGTTGTTTGGCAAATATCCAAACTTTCTTCTTTGGTAGAGGTAAGGCTTTGGATTCTGGTCCTTTCCAAAATGTTTTTAAAACCTCCCAATTTTTATGGCATAAGAAGATCCCCATAGAGTCTGTATAGAAGGCTGGATCCTAACCCTCAAACATACCCTGGAAACAATATAATGAATGTAGTAGAACAAACACTGGATTGAATGTCAAAAATCTAAGTTCTCCTCCTTTGTATGTCACTGTTTAACTCAGAGACTTTAAATAAGTCCTTTGCATCAAGCTTTTGGTAACTCACATACAGAATATTGAAGCCATTCTAGGTCATACTATGGTTGTTTATAGGTCATACTATGGTTGTGTCTAGCTCACGAGGCCCAAAAATCTATTTCTGTAGTCTTTGTAACCAGTAAGAAAGATTTCTGTCAGCATTTTTATTCCATTTTATAAGTCACATAAAGTTTATATTTTCCTATACCATCGTGGTTGTGCTGGGTAGAGCTGCATAAAAACAAATAAACAAAATAAAACTGAAAACTCAGGATAAAACCCTGGCTGCGGGTGCTTCTGTTCAGACACAACCAGGGTTCATAGTGGTCCGTGTCATGGAAATTGCCACCTGGGAGTGTTAGGAATCACCAGTAGACAAGATTAAGAAATACAAACTGCTGGTAACAAAATAGTCATAGGAATGTAAAGCATAGGGAATATAGTCAATGATATGGTAATAACTATGTATAGTGCCAGGTCGGTACTAGACTAGTAACAGAGATCACTTTGTAAATTATATAAATGTCTAATCACTATGCTGTACACCTGAAGATAATATAAAATAATATTGAATGTCAACTATAATTAAAAAAGTAAAAAATGGCAGGGGAAAGGTGAAGGGGAATAAGAGGTTCAAATTCCTAAGTATAAAACAAATAAGTCAAGGGACGTAATGTACAACATAGGGAATATAGTCAATAATATTGTGATAGCATGGTACTGTGTCAGATGATTGCTGGACTTATATCATGGTGATCACTTCTTTATGTATATAGATGTTGAATAACTGTGGTGTACACCTGAAAGTAATATAATATTGTTGTGCAGGAGACTCTGCTCGCTCCGCCATTTGTCATGGGATGTGGCCTGCGGGGTCTCTGGTCCCGCTCCCCGCATAAGAACGCAGGATATGGCTAAGCCAAAAAGGAACACCCACAGAGCCATAGGTAGGGGAGTCATACCACTATATTCTCACTGGTGGCACTATAGTCTCACTGGAGGCTGGAGTCACACGACCTGCAACCTGCTGTCCGCTTCTCTGCCTGCCAACCGACCGACTCACTCTTGACTCCTGACTCACTAGCGCAGCTGAGGCAGTTATATCAGTGGCTAATTGGCTAACTGGTTACAGCTGACGGCCAATTAGCCATAGCTGACGGCCATCTACTACCCGAGCCAGCACTTTTCTACGTGAGGCCGGTGAGGCTGAGAGCGTGGAAACTGGTCTCTGGGACTCTGTCCCCACAATATTGTATGTTAGCTATATTTTAATAAAGATATTTTCTTAAAAAAAGTAAAACAAAATAAACAAATAAACAAAACAGAAAAAAAAGAATCAGCAGTAAACTGAAAGCACATTTGCTTGTTGAGGATATAGAAGTGGAGAGGCCTTTGTGCAGACTAGTGAGTTTCTACTCCTAATTAAACTACTCCAGTTGCAGGATCAAAATGCAACTCATTTAGACATTTAAATGGCATTCATATTTTAGTGCCTGAACATCAGCTTTGTGAATACCTAACATGGGCCTCAGTGAAAATTGGATAACATTCGCCTGACATTGTCATTGGCCTTTCTCTAATGTCAAAGATGGATTTGCATAATTATGCTGAAAGTCAGGAAACTGCACACAGCAGTAGGTTTCCTGGCTGGTGTTAGGTTTCAGTCATGCTCCAGCTGTGACTCTCAGGATGAAGAAAATCTCTTTCAGAAATGAACAGTTACAGTGAACAGTTTCTAAGACAGTATAGTAACAGCTTAACAACAATTTAACTTGCATACTGATTTCCAAGGTCTGATTAAGATAGCCTCGATAAGCAACTGATTGACTGACCAACCTTTTGCTTGGTATGAAAAGGGCTTCAGAGAAGAGAGTCCAAGCGATGTTACCTCATAAACCTCTGCTTGATTAAAATTCTTTTAAGCAGGCCAGTATGCCTCATAGAAGCAAACTTCTAAAGACTGACACTGTAACAGGTGTGTATAATTGTGCAATTGTATCTTCCAAGGTCACTGCACATGTAAAATGTTTACTTTGAACGTGTGTACAAGGGAAAAATGTTGAAGTAGGTGAGATCTCTTTGGTCAACAACTTTTATCCCTTCCATGGGGCACATGACAACCTCAGGCTCTCTTTCTCCAAATGATTTTTCATGATGCATCCTTGCTCTCAGAAATGGTGTGGGGACAGAGTCCCAGAGAGCAGTTTCCAGGCTCTCTGCCTTACATTAGGAGGTGCTGGCTCGGGTGGTGAATGACCGTCAGCTGTGATTGGTTGGCCATCAGCTGTAACCAGTTGGCCAATTAGCTACTGATGTAGCTGCAGGGCTGCCGTTGATTGGTCGGTTGGTTGGCAGGCAGAGAAGTGAATGGTGGACTGCAGATCCTGTGGCTACTACTGCTTGTGTCTTGCCCAGCAGCCAGAGAGAATATAGTGGTATGACTCCCCTACCTATGGCTCCATGGATGTTCCTTTTTGACTTAGCCATACCTTGCATTCTTATGTGGGGAGTGGGACCAGAGACACCGTAGTCTGCCCCACACGACAAATGGCACAGCGAGCAGTGTATGGTGCCAGCCAAAACCTATGGAAGCATGGTGGAGCAGTTTGTGCGTGTAAAAGTTCAGTTTCAGAAGGCCCGAGAGGATTTGCGCCAGGAATGAGAGGTGCGGTCTGCCTGGGAGACTCAAGCCTCCAGATGGTACACCTCCCTCCTGGCCCTAGAAGGCGGCACCTTCCTTTTAGTAATATATTGCTGCTGTAGGCTCCGAGGGTTGCGGACATCTTGCACTGAGGCCTCCACCCAATCGGATGCTTGGCATGGTGAATAAAATTCCAGCCAGATAGGAATGGAGTCTGATTCTGGGCAGAAGGATGTGTGGCCCCCACACAGTGTGTGGTGCCCGGTGGCCACTGTTTTCAGGAGTTGGACCCCCAAGGGAGGACATGGATGGCTCTCCAGCCAGCTTGGAGAGGGCCCTGCAGGCTCTGGCTGAGCGGTTGCCAGAGGAAGCGAAGGCTACAGCTGGCCACGTGGGCTGGATGTTCCTCATGGCCTTGAGTCTCAACACAGAAAATATGCCTAATGAAATAGCCCAGGTGCCAGACCAGGTGTCCTAGTTGGAGGCGCTGGAAGCTTGTGTCCACCTATTAGAAGTGGGTCCACAATGTGGAGACTCTGAGGCAGAGGCAGAGGAAGAATGGAGACAATGTAGCTCCTAACCTCCAAGCCCGGCCAATCTTGAAACAAAAGGTAAAGCATGAGCAACCAAGCTGTGACTGAGTTCACAGCCTACACCCCTTACACTCCCACTGAGTTGCAGGAGCTGGGGAGGTGGTACCGACAGCGCCCTAGAGAGCCAGTCTCGGCTTGGCTACTATGTTTATGGGATGAGGGAGCAGACAACATTCTCTGCTCCCCAGAAGAGATGGAAAAGCTAGCCTTTGTGACAGTGCATCCGTCCCTGCAACAAAGGTTACAGAACTGCCATAGGTTGGCCCAAGACCAGGTCAACCACTCTCTAATGGAGTGGCTCACTGCTGTGGTACACACAGTATGGAGACAGGCTGGTGAGCTGCCAGACACTGTGAGTCAATGGCATTCACATACGGAAGTTACTCAAATCATCTGTGAAATACGTATGAGACATGCTGTTTTCAACCCTAATATGCAGGGGCCAGAGGATGAGCTTTTTACAGCCAGCATGAGAGATCTGGTTTTGGATACTGCACCTGTGAGTGCTTTTGGATCCTTGGTTGCCATTCTTACGCCCTATGTGGGGCAACGGATCCATGAAGTTACAACTGCCATGGCCACTCTAGGGGATTTTGAAAGCCGGAAGCAAAAGAAGTTAAGATAGGAGGTCCGAACAGTTGAGACCTGGAAACCCAAATCAAAAGTAAAGGGGCGAGGTTGCGGGCCTCAGAGAGTAACACGCACACAGATGTGGCGTGATCTCATGGCAGCAGGGGTTGATCGGGGGGAAAAAATAGACCGACAACCCAATGCACTCCTGCTGGAACTTTGGAAACAGTTGCGTCCAGAACAGCAATTCCAGAGAAGCCTAAAGAAGTCTGGGAAAGCGCGACCCGTGTCCCTCCAAGACTTCATGCAGCCGCTTGAGGCCGACTCCTTTCAGCTTGATTAAGGGTAGGGCCAAGGTACCGGATCAGAGGAGACGAGCAGGGACCGGAGGCCCCACGTGGAACTGTCCATACATTAGTCCCCTTCTAATGTGCAGAGGGTTTTGGCCCTAGTTGACACTGGCACAGACTGCAGTCTTGTTTATGGGAACCCAGAACTGTTCCACAGACCAGCAATCTGCATTGATGGCTCCAGGGGAAAGACTGTGACTGTGAAAGCTCTTTCCTTACCACTGGGTATGGGAAAGCTTCACCCTTATACCTACAAGGTGTATGTCTCCCCCATTCCGGAGTATATTCTAAGGGTGGACGTGCTACATGGCCTCAGCTTACAGGCGTCGGTAGGAGAGTTCCATCTCCGGATCCGGGTGGTGAAAGGGGTTACACGTGGGCATGCTCACCACCCTCCTCAAGTGTTGCCACAGCCCTGGCGCGTGGTTACAGTGTGACAATACTGCCTGCCAGGAGGGCAGGAGGAGATTGGTCATACAATATTGGAATTGGAGAAGGCACATATTGTGAGGCCGACGCACAGTCCCTTTAACTCCCCAGTATGGCCTGTCAAGAAGCCAGATGGGACCTGGCAAATGACTGTGGACTATAGAGAGTTAAATAAGGTGATGCCACCTTTGCACGTGGCAGTACCTTCAATTCACGATTTGATGGATTGTCTGACTGTCCGCTTGGGAACATATCACTATGTAGTGGACTTGGCCAATGCTTTTTTCTATGCTTGTCACGTAGATTGTGAGGCGAGACCCTGGAGGAGTGGAGTGTGGGGACAGAGTCCCAGAAAGCAGTTTCCAAGCTCTCGGCCTCTCGTAGGGAGGTGCTGGCTCGGGTGGTGAATGACCGTCAGCTGTGATTGGTTGGCCAATTGGCTACTGATGTAGCTGCAGGGCTGCGTTGATTGGTTGGTTGGTTGGCAGGCAGAGAAGTGAATGGCGGACTGCGGATCGTGTGGCTACTACTGCATGTGTCTCCCCCAGCCGCCAGAGAGAATAAAGTGGTATGACTCCCCTATCTATGGCTCCATGGGTGTTCCTTTTTGGCCTAGCCATATCCTGCGTTCTTATGTGGGGAGTGGGACCAGAGGCCCTGCAGGCCGCCCCTCACAACAAATAGATTTGAAGCCTCTTAGCCTAAAGGATCACTTCTCTTAGTCTGAAAAGTACGTGGGGTTTTATTTTTTTGTTTGTTTGTTTTTTGAACTTTCGGTTGTAAATAACAGGTCACATTTCTATAATTTTAAATAACACACAAGTACTTGAAATATATTAATAAGAAAAATTATGAGAAGAGTAAAATTATTTTTTTCTAAATTAATGCTTATTGGGGTGGCAATTGTTAGTAAAGTTACATAGGTTTCAGGTGTACAATTCAGCAATATGTTATCTGTTTATTACGTTGTGTAATACCCACACCCACAGTTCACCACCCACAGTCAGTTGTCCTTCCATAATCATATTTTAAATCCCTTTTACCTTTATCTACCACCCCCTCACCCCACCCTCCTGTAACCACTAAACTATTGACTGTATCTATGAATTTTTGTTTCTTCATTTGTTTGTCTTTGTGGGGATAGAGCCAGGAGTGCAGTTTCCAGGCTCTCGCCCTCATGTGGAAAGGTGCTTATTCAGGTAGTAAATGGCCATCAACTGTGATTGGATGGCCATCAGCTGTGGCTAGTTGGCCATCAGCTGTAACCAGTGAGCCATTGGCTACTAATATAACTGCCGTGGCTACGCTAGCAGAAAAATGGGGGCTAGCAAGAAGATGGTGGCTGGCAAGTGCGGATTGCAGTTAGCAAGTGCGGTGGGTTGGTTGGCAGAGAAGCAGATGGCAGATTGTGGATTGTGTGGCTCCTGCTTCCTTTGTCTCTAAACCAGCTACCAGTGAGACTATAGCAGCATGACTCCCCTATCTATGGCTCTGTTGGTGTTCCTTTTTGGCCTCTGTGTGCTTATGTGGGGAGCGGGAGCTGACACCACGCATGACACCCTGCATGACAGTCTTGTTCCTTTGTTGTTTTCAATTTTGTATACCACATATCAGGGAAATCATATGGTTCTTGGTGTTTTCTTTCTGACTTATTTTGCTTAGCATTATTATCTCCAGATCCATCCATGTTGTCCCAGATGGCACTATTTCATCTCTTCTTATGGCAGAATAGTATTCCATTGTATATACATACGACAACTTCTTTATCCATTCATTTACTGAAGTACACTCTGGTTGTTTCCATGTCTTGGCCACAATAAATAAAGCTGCAATTAACATTGGAGCACATATATCTTATGGATAAATGTTTTCAGATTCTTTGAGTAGATACCCCAGAGAGGGACTGCTGGATCATATGATAATTCTATTCTTAAGTTTTTGAGGAACCTCCACACTGCCTTGCATAGCAGCTACAGCAATCTGCATTCCCACCAACAGTATATGACGGTTCCTTTTTCCCCACAGTCTCTCCAACACTTGTTATTTTTGGTCTTGTTAGTGATAGCCATTCTAACTCCACTGCGGTGATATCTCATTGTGGTTTTTATTTGCATTTCTCTGATGATTAGTGACGTTCAGCATTTATTCATATATCTATTGGCTGTTGGTATGTTCTCTTTGGAGAAATATTTCTTCAGGTCCTCTGTCCATTTTCTAATTGGATTGTTTGCTTTTAGTTGTTGAGTTTATGAGTTCCTTATATATTTTGGAAATTAGCCACTTATCAGAAGCATTGTTTCAAAAAATCTTCTCCCATTCAGTTGGATGCCTCTTTGTCAATGTTTTCTTTTACTGTACAGATGATTTTTAGTTTGATATAGTCCATTCATTTATTTTAGCTTTTACTTCCCTTGCTTTGAAAAAAAAATTGTAAAACCCGCTTTGAACCCAAGGTCTGTAAGTTTAGTACCTATGTTTTCTTCTATGCAGTTTATAGTTTCAGGTCTTATTTTTAGGTCTTTGTTCCATTTTGAGTTAATTTTGGTACGTGGTGACAGAGCAGTCCAGTTTCATTCTTTTGCACCTGGCTTTCCAATTCTCCCAGCACTATTTATTTAAGAGGCTGTCTTTTCTCCATCGAATGTTTTTTGCTTCTTTGTCAAAAATTATCTGTCCATATTTATGTGTGTTTATTTCTGGGGTCTCAGTTCTATTCCATTGGTCTGTGTGTCTGTTTTTCTGCCAATAGCACACTGTTTTGATTATTGTTGCTGTGTAGTACAAGCTGAAGTCAGGGAGTATGATACCTCCAGCTTGGATTTTTTTTCTCCTTTTTTTTTTCTTAGGATTGTTTGGCTATTCAGGGTCTTTTAAGGTTCCATACAAATCTAATGATTTTTTTGTACTACTTCTTTAAAAAATGCCATTGCGATTTTCATATGGATTGCATTAAATCTATACGTTGCTTTGGGTAATTGTGGCCATTTTAACTATGTTGATTATAATCCATGAACATGGAATATCTTTCCATTTCCTTGTGTCTTCTTCAATTTCTTTTAAAAATGTCTTATAGTTTTCAATGTACAGTTCTTTCACAATTTTGGTTAAGTTTATTCCTAGGTATTTTATTCTTTTTGTTGCAATTGCGAAAGGCATTTTTTAAATTTCTTTTTCTGACATTTCATTTTCAGTATATAGGAATGCAATGGACTTTGTATGTTGATTTTGCAGCTGTTAACTTTACCATATTCGTTTATTTTTTCTAATAGCTTTTTGGTGGAGTCCTTAGGGTTTCCTATATATAGCATCATGTCATCTGCAAAAAGCGACAATTTATCTTCTTCGTTTGCTGTTCAGATGCTTTTTATTTCTTTCTCTTGCATGATTGTTCTGGCTAGGACTTCCAATACTACACTGAAAAGCAGAGGTGATAGGGGACAGCTCTGTTGTGTTCCTGAATGTAGAGCCAAGGGATCCAGTTTTTCACCGTTAAATATGATATTAGTTAGGGTTTATCATATATGGTTTTTATTATGTAAGGTATTTTTCTTCTATACCCATTTTATTAAGTGCTTTAATCATAAATGGATGCTGTATCTTCTCAAATACTTTTCCTACATCTATTGATATAATCATATGATTTTTATCCTTTATTTTTTTTATGTGGTGTATCACATTGGTCACTTTGCATATGTTGAGCCATCCTTGTGCCACTGGGATGAACCCCACTTGGTTATGATGCATAATCTTTATATTGCATTGTTGCATTCGATTTACTAGAATTTTGTTTAGGATTTTTGCATCTGTATGCATCAGAGATATTGGTCTGGAATTTTCTTTTTTTGTGTTATCCTTACCTGGTTTTGGTATCAGGGTAATGTTCACCTCATAAAATGAGTTAGGAAGTATTTGGGTAATGTCTCTTGTATTTTTTGGAAGAGTTTGAGTAGGACAGATAATAGTTCATCTCTGAATGTTTGGTAGAATTCTCTAGGGAAGCCATCTGGTCCCAGACTTTTCCTTTTTGGAAGTTTTTGGATGACTGATTCAATTTCCTTACTAGTGATCGGTTTATTTAGATTTATCAATTCTTTGTGATTTAGCCTAGGAAGGCTATGTGTTTCTAAGAACTTGTCCATTTCTTCTAGGTTATTGAATTTTTGGCATATAGTCCTTCATAGTATTCTTAGATAATCCTTTGTATTTCAGTGGCATCTGTGGTAACTTCCCCTGTTTCATTTCTAATTTTGTTTGTGTCTTTTCTCTTTATCTTAGTGAGTCTAGTGAAGGGTTTGTCAATTTTATTAATCTTTTCAAAGAACCAGTTCTTTGTTGCATTAATTTTTACTACTCTCTTTTTGTTCTCTATTTCATTGAGTTATCCTCTGATTTTTGTTATTTTCTTCCTTCTGCTGATTTTGGGTTTCATTTGTTCTTCTTCTTTCTAGTTCTTTATGGTGTAAGGTAAGGCTATTCATCTGGGATTTTTATTCTTTGACATAGGCCTCTAATTATATAAATTTCCCACTTAAAACTGCTTTGCTGCATCCCCAATATTTTGGTAGGATGTATTTTCATTCTCATTTGTTTCCATGTATCTTTTGATCTCTCCTCTTATTTCTTCTTTGTTCCTTAAAGAAGGAACATACATTCCTTCTTTAAATGTATGTTGTTTAATCTCCACATATTTGTGGTTTTTCCTTTCTTTTTGCACTTGATATCCAATTTCAAAGCCTTGTGATCAGAGAATATGCCTGTCATGATTTCAATCTTCGTAAATTTGCTGAGACAAGTTTTATGTCCTAATATATGGTCTATCATTGAGCATGTTTGGTGTACATTAGAAAAGAATGTATAGTGTGATATTCTAGGATGCAGTGCTCTATAAATGTCAATTATGTCCATTTTATCTAATGTGTCATTTAGGGCTGCTATTTATTTATTTTCTGTTTGGATGATCTATCCATAGCTGTCAATGATGTACTTAGGTCCCTTACTATAACTGTGTTTTAGTCTATTTCTCCCTTTAGTTCTGTTACTAGTTGCTCTGTATATTTCAGTGATCCTTAATTGGGGGCATAAATATTGATGACTGTTTGTCTTGTTGTGTAGTCCCCTTTATCATTATGAAATGTCCATCTTTGTCTCTTGTTATCTTTTTAATCCTGAAGTCTGTTTCATCTGATATCAGTGTGGTTACACATCTTTTCTGTGAATCCCCTTTCCTTGGAGTGCCAATTTGCATCCTTTCATTTTGAGTCTATATTTGTCCTTGTAGCTGAGATGTGTCTCTTGGAGGCAGCATATGGCTGGGTTAATTTTTTTAGAACCAATCTGTTACTCTGTGCCTTTTTATTGGTGAGTTCAGTCCATTTACATTTAGGGTGATTATTGATATATGAGGATTTCCTATCATTTTGTCTTTGGTTTTCTGGTAAGACTGTGTCTCCATTGTTTCTTTGACTTCTTTTTGCTGCCAATTGTCTCAGTGTGGTGGTGTTCTATGATTTTTCCCTCTATTTCTTCTTTTTCTGTGTTATGTATTTCAGTTCTGGATTTTGCTTTTTGAGTGGTTGCCATTAAGTATGTAAAAGAAGTTTTTGTATTTAGAGTATTCCATTTTCTTCAGTATGCTTATTTTCTCCATTTCTTTGTGCAGGTTCAGACCTTTGCTCTCTCCCCTTTTATGAGTTTGTTATCCCTATTTGTGCTGTGAGTTGATTTCTGCACAGTAGTAGCAAGTTGTATTTTTCCTCTTTTTGTAATTTTTTTCTTCTTCTTTATTATGTATGTTTGTGTAAGTGTAGAGTGTTTCATTTGGTGTAGGGGTTTGCCATTTCCAGCTTCCCTCTGTCTGTTCATAATACTACTCATGGTTTTGTATTCTTTTGCTTTTCTGTATCAGGTCAAATAGTCTCCTTCAGTATTTCTTGTAGTGCACGTCTAATGTTAGAAAATTCCCTCAGCTTCTGTATGCCTGGAATGGTCTTTATTTCTCCTTCATATCTGAAGGATTATCTTTGTTGGATATATTATTCTTGGCTCATAATGTCTCTCTTTCAATGGTTTGAATATCTGAGTCCATTCCCTCCTGGCTTATAGAGTTTCTGCTGAAAAATCTGATGATAATCTAATGGACTTTCCTTTGTAGGTTACCATCTTCTTTTCCCTGGCTGCCTTGAGGATTCTTTCTTTGTTGATAATTTTTGACAGTTTCAATACAATGTGCATTGGTGAAGGCTTGTTTGGATTGAGGTAATTAGGTGTTCTATTTGCTTCTTGGATTCGAGGTTCCAGTTCTGTCCACAAATTTGGGAAGTTCTCATTGACTATTTGTTTGAATATACTTTCTGTGCCTTTCTCCCTTTCTTCTCCTTCTGGTATGCCCATCATTCTTATATTACACTTTCTGATGGAATCAGAAAGTTTTTGTCGAGTTCTTGCATTTCTTTTAACTCTCAAGTCTCTTTCTTCTTCCATCTGTGTCATTCCCAGATTTGTATCTTCAATGTCACTGATTCTTTCCTCCATTTACTCAGCTCTATTACCTAAGCTGGCTCTTTCATCCTTCATTTCTTTTATTGAGTTCTTTATCTCCAGAATTGTATTTGGTTCTTTTTTAAAAGTTTATTCTCTTTGTTAAAATGTTCATTTTGTTCTTTGGATGTGTTTGTGAGTTCATTAAACTGCTGTCTGTGTTGTCTTGTATCTCGTTGAGTTTTTTCAGAACTGTTATCTTGAATTCTCTGTCATTTAAATCACATATTTCCATGTCTTTAAGTTCATTTTCTGGATTTTTCCAGTTTCTTTCTGAGCTGCCTTGTTACCTTGGTTATTCATGGCAATTATTGAATTATTATTTATCTTCCTAGGTATGTACAGGAGTCGGTTCTGCAACAGGTGGGTAGGAAGAGGTCTTTCTTTTGCTCTCCAGTAGATGTTGGTAGAGTGTTTTATTTTCTCTCTTACTGCAGCCTTTTATTCTCTCTCAAAATGTAGTTTATATTTTCTCTGCACTGTTCCAGCTTCTCTCACAATGGAGGGATTCCTGGAAAAGTGGGCTTCTCCTCTTTGAGCAGGTCACTTGGGTCTCAGGGCATCGGTCTGGCCGGGGGGGGGGATGTGCAGAGCTCCTGAAGTTGCATAGCTCTTCCAGATTCAGGGCCTGTGTGTTTCCATGGCTCTGTTTACTCCTGCATCGATCTACCCAGATAGGTGGGGGCAGAGATGGGGTGTGTTGTGAGAGCTGCCTCTGAGCAATTGTGGCGACCACCAGCACAGCCATTCCTGCACCCAAGGCTCCTTCCCCTTTACTGGAACTTGTTGGGCCAGGAGTCTGGAGCTGTGGGCCGCAGTTCTCAGAAATGCTAATATTCTGTTCTTTCAATCTGAAACTGCTACTGTTCTGCTTATAGCACTGAGAAAATTGGGTGGGGTGAGCTCTGGGATGTGGGTAGGTGTTCACTAGGCTCCATATTTATGCCTTCTGTCCTCTGCTTGGCAGTGAGGGCTTAGACCACAATTTTCACCCTTTTCCCTCAGTCTTTGCTCCTACATCTCTGCCATGAGGATTGGGTTCAATTGTGTTATATGCTGAACCCTCAGATGTGACTGGGTCATAAGGGGAGTGCTAGCAATCTGAATTCTCCCCTCTCCCATGACTGCAGAAGCTCCTGCATGCAGGGAGCTGGGAGCTCTAAGCTTGCTCGGCCTGAGTCCCCGCACTTTCCTCTTCCCTCCTCCCCTACTTACCCAATTTGTCCAACTTTAGGTGATTTCAATTGTGCATCTCTTAGTCTTGCCTCTCTGCTGTGCAGTAGTCCTTTGTGAAATTATAGCTGTTCAATTTGTTGTAAATTCCAGGGGGGATTTCAAGAGTCTCACCTCACACTGCCATTTCTATGATGTAATCAAGACTAAAATTCTTAAGATCATAGAATGAAGGTCCAACTAGAAAGGAACATTCAGATTGCAGTCTACTATTGGATAGGCACATTTCTGAGGGCAGCAGGCTTATTTGGCACCTGAGGAATCATAGCATTCGGATCAGCTACATAATCAGCTTTCCAAAGCAATATTTTCCTGCAGACCTAACAATATATTGCTGTAGGGACAGGGCCTAGAGAACATTTTCAAGGCTCTCGACATCACATGGAAAGGTGCTGGCTCGGTTCTTAGATGGCCATCAGGTGTAACCATTTGGCTATCAACTGTAACCAGTTGGCCATCAGCTGTAACCAGTTGGCTATTTGCCACTATTGTTTTGTATATAACTGCCATAGCTACGGTAGCAAGGCAGGTTAGCAAGGGAGGTCAGCAAAGGGGGTCAGCAAGAGGGGTCAGCAAGTGCAGTCAGCAAGCGTGGTTAGCAAGTGTGGATTGTGGATTGTGGATGGTGCAGATCATGTGGATTCTACTTCCTGTGTATCACCTGGCTGCCAGTGAGAATATACTGGTATGAACCCCTTATCCATGGCTCCATTGTTCCTTTCAAGCCTCACCATATCCTGCGTTCACCTGCCATGAGCAGGAGCAGAAAACCCTGTATTATACTTGGCGCAGTGAGCAGGGTTTTCTCATTTAGGTAAGGGAGTCGTCTGCACCTGGGCAGGAGGACATGTGGCCACCACACAGCATGTGGTGCACGGGGGCCACTGTTCTCAGGAGTTGGACCCCCGTGGAGGTGTGTGAAGATGTGGAAGTTTCTCTGACCAGAAGAGAAAAAACCGTGCAGCTGCTGGAGAGCTGAACCCCGGTGGAGGGGTGGCAATATGTAAAATGGTTCTCCAACCAGCGTAGAAAAAGCCATGTAGCTGCTGGAGAGCTAGATCCTCATGCAGGGGTGGGAATATGTGGACAGTTCTCTAACCAGCATAGGCTGGAGGAAGTGAAGGTCTTTGCTAGCTGTGTGGGGTGGGAAGTGAGTGCTGAGGCAGCCCAGGTGTGGGACTTGCAGTCCCAGGTGGAAACTCTTGCTGAGTCCTAGGTGTAGGATGCGGGTGAGGTGGAGGTAGTCCCTCACCCCCAGGTTGGGGAGGCTTTGGAGCCCTTGCCCTGCAGCGAGGGCACATATTGTGAGGCAAATGCACAGCCCTGGCGAATGACTGTGGACTACAGGGAATTGAGTAAGGTGATGCCATCTGTGCACGCTTCAGTGCTTTCCATCCCTGATTTGATGGATCACTTGACTGTTTGTTGGGGTACTGCCGGATGTTTGCTTCCTATGTCTCACCTGGCTGCCAGGAAGACTTTGGTGCAGGAAGACCCCTTGTTGGGGAACTGGTGGATGTTTGCTTTCTGTGTCTCGACCAGCCGCCAGCAAGAAAACATAAGCACCTTCGCTGTGAGCCACTATTGTTCCAGCACAGTACCCTGAGAAACCCTGGCTGTGCCCAGGAAATCTGTCTGTGCACAGAAAGATTGGTGGTACCCTGAGAAACCCTGGCTGTGCCCAGGAAGACGAGCGGTACCCAGAAAACCTGGCTGTGCCCAGAAAAACTGGCTGTGCCCAGGATATTGCATCCACCTCCAGGTTCCTTGCATAGGGCCCCTCGCAGAAGACACTTGTTGCATAGATTGTGAGAGGAAAGCCTGGAGAGGTGGAGTGTCGGGCAAGGGCCAGGAGAGCAGTTTCCAGGCTCTCGACCTTACGTGGAAAGGTGCTGGCTCAGTTATTAGATGGCCATCAGCTGTATCCAGTTGGCCACCAGCTGTAACCAGTTGACCATTAGCCACTATTGTTTTGTATATAACTGCCGTAGCTACCTTACCAAGGGGGGTTAGCAAGGGGAATTAGCAAGAGGGGTTAGTAAGGGGGGTTAGAAAGAGCGGATAACAAGCTCAGATAGCAAGCGCAGATGGCAAGTCAAGATTGCGGATTGCGGATGGTGTAGATTGTGTGGATCCTACTTCTTGTGTCTCACCAGGCCCCAAGCGAGAATATAGAGGTATGAATCCTCTATCCATGACTCCATTTTTGTTCCTTTTCACCCTCACCATACATATCCTGTGTTCACTTGCCAGGAGCAGTAGCAGAAAACCCTGCATTACAATTTCACATTGATATTTCATGGATTACAATGCCCTATATGTTGACCATTAGCTCGTTACTGAACATTAGCTATCACATCTGCATCATGCCAATTTCACTGAGCAACCTGAATGTAATATAACACATTATATGTTTTGCATTCTCCTATTGATTAAAAGGATCTTTATAAAACATCTGTATTATACTGTGGAACTGAGAAATATCTAAGATTATTTCATGGGGCAAAGCAAAGATGACAAAATCCTTTTTCATTCATTCACAGTTATTGAACTTATTAGGTTCAAAACATTACTGTTTCTTTGGTTGGTTTTCCCACTTATACGGCACTAGTATGCAGAATCTGCATGTGTTGTTCTGCTTTGACCATGTTATCCTGCCCTGTATAGAAAGAAGTTTTACCAGATTTTAAATGCTGCACAGCATATATTCCAGCTTATTTCTAATTTTGAACAAGAGCTTGCAGCTTGTGCAATTTGCTAAATGGCAGTCTGCCTTGGAACAACCTCATAAACACAAAAGTAGGCAGCTAGATTGATTCAGAATTTCTGATTTTTTAAAGGGCAAATATCTAGCTCCTCTAAGGCAAAAAGGCAGCAGCAGAAACGAAAGCCACATCCATTTTCAACAGATCATTATTATTAAGACATTGCACTTATACAGCACTTTATAATTTACAAAGGGTTTTTACATTCCATTATCTCATTTGATACTCACGCCAACCCTGTGGAACAGATGTTCATTATTATAGGCATTTGATAAATGAAAAAATTCAGGAATAAAAAGGTTAAATATCTTAGCCAAGGTTGCACTCTTAGTTGATATGCATAAGAATCAGTTGTCTTTTGTGCTAGATAAATGAGGAATGGAGGTATTTAAAGAACTTACTATTCTTTCCCCTATAAATCCTGAGAGGAAAATCTCACAGCAGTATGTGGCATGATCATCTTTATTTCAACCACTGTTTTCAGTATGTTTAGATGTTGTGCAGAAGCAGCACACATGAAGGTTGGTCAGTGATATTGGCATGATGCAGATCTGATAGCTAATGTTCAGTAACGAGCTAATGCTCAACACTATGTGCCCAATACTCAATGTGGAGTGTGACCTAAGTACTATAAAACACCCTGATTAAGGCGTGAATTTGCTTGCATTTCATGATTGTTTATTTCCTGATAAACTTGGTGAATTAAAATCTACTCCTCGAGCAAGTCAGGGAGTAATTTACTTATGGCTTGATTCTTATTGACTATCAGCCAGCCCTCCTAACAAATGTCAAACATTACCCTGTTGAATATTCACTGTAAGAGTCACATCTCAAAACTGAGATATTTTGTAAGATCTATTGGGATTAATTTCTAAGACGTAAAATAGCCATGTTCCCCAATCTCTTTGGCGTCTAACAAAACACACCAATTAACTAGAATTTAGGGATACCTTCTGCTCCCCTTCCTGCTGATTTTTTTTTCAAAAAGGAAAAAAAAGAAATAGAGGTTGTAGCTTATTTCACGAAGGCAGGCTTTCAAAAATAAGAAAGGGAAGTTTGCAATATTTGTAACAGACTTTGCTTTCCTTAGAGATATTTTTGAAGTAACTTGATATTCTGTATTTTAAAGGCTATTTCTACAGGGGAAAATGAGGTTTATTCACCAAATTTCAATGTGGAAAATAGCTACTAATCCTCCTAGCTGAAATGTGTTTATGTGAAAAGCTGCACTTTGAAGAAAGTAACTACTACTTTTATGTTTCCATTGCCATTGCTCAATTCTAATTTTCATAGTTTAAAAAGAAAAACAGGTTTAGATAATGCAGTGCTTATTAGCATATGCATCTGGACCTAATTGTCCCTTTTTGAATCTCAGCAGTAATTGGCAATGTCTTCTATGTAAGTGGGTTAAGGAATGTGCCATGTGTGTAATTATAACTAAAACTTTCATTTGGAAAATTGCAACCTTACCTTCATTGTCTTTTAGTAGCACAATAGCTGCCTGTCATTCTGCACTTTCCTTAGGTCTATTTAAAAACATGTGTAGAGCAGTTTTAAAAAAGTATTCCCAGTGTATTGAATTATAGCAGAGTCAATCAGTGCTCTGTAGCACTCTAATACCATATGTACTCAAATTGCATCAAATAAAGCCAAAAGGATAGTTGAAAAATAAAAGCAAAATACTTATTTGGCATGAAACAGACCTTGAGATAACCCCCAGTTTTGTTTTGTTTTGGTTTTTAAATTGGATTCAGTTTCCTTTTCAACTGAACAAACCCATTCAGGAAACAGCATAGTCTGAATATTGTAGAAGTTACTCAGAAATCTTTTCAGTGACCCTTTTTTCTAAGAATCAATACAAAACATTTCCGCCTAACACTGCAAGTTTCTTTTTCCTAAAAGCTTAAAAAATGCCTGCTGCATTTAAAAATATTTGCTAGAGATTCATGAGATCTTCCTTAAATTTGCCTGTTTATAAACATTCATTTTAAAAACACCAGGCTCATTTCTATATATATGATTGCTAAATCTGTGAAAGTGAAAAATTCTCTCTAATAACCATTTTTGGTTGCATATTGCCAAATACACTAGTTTGTCTAATTCTGTTTGTTTGATTGTATTTTTATACAGAATGGCTAATCAATTTTCAATTTCATAACCCTCATATACATGAATGTCAAAATATCCTGGCTATGCACACTTTATATCCCATGAAGTCAATTTTCAGTGCATTTGTTTTACATCATACTGACATCTATAGACTTCATAAGAGAAATTCAGCTTTTTAGAAAAATTCTGTTGGCTGCTTATAAGCCACTTAAAGTTTGACTCAACTATGTAAAATAAGGGTCTTAAATCTACCGTGTGTAAGCCACTGGTTGATTTTTGAACCTTATCAATTAGATCAAAATCATTACAAAGCTCTTCAACCTACTTACAATCAAAACTTGAGGGAGAGGCACTGAGTCTTCATTAGTGAAGAATTAGCATCTTCTCTTTAGTGAAGAGTTATCCTTATTAGTGAGACAATAAGAGGGATCCTGTCAGTGCATATACATTCATTTATTCCTATAGTAATATCTATTATTATAATTATCGTGTCCTGCACTAAACACTAGGGATAAAATGATGAATAAGTCATTGGTGCTACCTTCCCTTCAGGAACTCACAGTCTAATGGAGGAGATGGAGAAATAAAACAGGCAATTTACAATAGAGTATGATAAATACTATAAGATGTATCACATAGTACAAGATAGGCTAAATGCTATGACAAACTTCAAGATATCCGAGACTTGACTCAGGAAAGGTTTTTTCCTAATCCAATGTGGTCAGAAAGAGGCAGAGGGCCCTCCACTCAAGCCAGGCATTCAGGGACCTAGACCCCCTCGATCTTAAAATACCTCCATCTTCAACACATGGTTTATAAGATTATCATGGAGAGGAAAGAAGAGAATGTGGAGAAAACACATCCATTCTTACCTGACTCTGCCCAGAAGACACACATCACTTCTGCTTATTTTGTGTTTTTTTTTTTAATTTATTGGGGTGACAATTGTTAGTAAAATTACATAGATTTCAGGTGTACAATTCTGTGTTACATCATCTATAAATCCCATTGTGTGTTCACCACCCACAGTCAGTTCTCCTTCGATCACAATATATTTGATCCTCCTTACCCTCATCTCCAACCCCCCAACTCACTTACCCTCTGGTAACCACTAAACTATTGTCTGTGTCTATCCGTTCTTGTTTCTCATTTGTTTGTCTTGTTCTTTTGTTGTTTTTGGTTTATATACCACATATCACTGAAATCATATGGTTCTCTGCTTTTTCTGTCTGACCTATTTCGCTTAGCATTATACTCTCAAGATCATTCCATGTTGTCACAAATGGTCTTATATCATCTTTTCTTACCACCGAATAATATTCCATTGTGTATATATATCACAACTTCTTATTTTTTACTATTTTTTTAAAATTTACTAGGGTGACAATTGTTAGTAAAATTACATAGATTTCAGGTGTGCAATTCTGTATCACATCATCTATAAATTACATTGTGTGTTCACCACCCAGAGTCAGTTCTCCTTCCATCACGATATATTCAATACCCCTTATCCCCATCTCCCACCCCCCAACGCCCTTACCCTCTGGTAACCACTAAATTACGTTCCCCAGATTAATATTCAAAACCCGTGGCCATCCTGTGATCACCGACTGCCCTCCAATACCCTCACCACCCCACCCCCACCCCCCCGCCCATCTAGCAACCCTCAGTTTTTCCTCTTTGTCTCCAAAACTGTTTCTGATTAGTTCATTCACTTATTCTTTTCTTTAGATTCCACATATAAGTGAGATCATATGGTACTTATCTTTCTCTATCTGACTTATTTCACTTAACATAATGTTCTCTAGGTCCATCCATGTTGTTGCAAATGGTAAGATTTCTCTCTTCTTTCTGGCTGTGTAATACTCCATTGTATAAATGTACCACATATTGTTAATCCAGTCATCTACCGATGGGCATTTTGGTTGTTTCCATGTCTTAGCTATTGTGTATAGTGCTGCAATAAACATAGGAGTGCATAAAGATTTTTGAATTGGAGTTTTGGATTTCTCCGTATAGATACCTAGGAGTGGAATTACTGGATCATAGGGTAGTTCCATTTTCAGATTTTTGAGATACCTCTATACTGTTTTCCATAGTGGCTGCACCAATCTGCAATCCCACCAACAGTGCACAAGCGTTCCCTTTTCTCCACATCCGCACCAGCACTTGTTGTTTGTTGATTTATTGATGATAGCCATTTTGACTGGGGTGAGGTGGTATCTCATTGTGGTTTTTATTTGCATTTCTCTGATGATTAGTGAGGTTGAGCATTTCTTCATATGTCTGTTTGCCATTTGTATGTCCTTTTTAGAAAAATGTCTCTTCAAGTCCTCTGCCCATTTTTTAATTGGGTCGTTTGTTTTTTTGGAGTTGAGTTGAGTGAGTTTTTCATAGATTTGTGATATTAATCCCTTATCAGTTATATCATTGGCAAATATCTTTTCCCATTCAGTAGGATCCCTTTTTGTTTTATTGATGGTTTCCTTTGCTGTGAAAAAAACTTTTTAGTTTGATATAATCCCACATGTTTATTTTTTCTCTTACTTCCCTTGTGCGAGGGGATATATCAGTGAAAATCTTACTCCGGGTAATGTCTGAGAAGTTTCTTCCTATATTTTCTTCTAGGTATTTTATCGTTTCAGATCTTACATTTAAGTCTTTAAGCCATTTTGAATTTATTTTTGTATATGGTGTAAGGAGGTGGTTCAACTTCATTTTTTCGCATGTGTCTGTCCAGGTTTCCCAGCACCATTTATTGAATAGACTGTCTTTACTCCATCGTACATTCTTGCTTCCATTGTCGTAGATTAACTGGCCATATAGGCGTGGATTTATTTCTGGACTCTCTATTCTGTTCCATTGATCTATGTGTCTGTTTTGATGCCAGTACCATGCTGTTTTGATTACTGTAGCCTTGTAGTATAATTTGAAGTCAGGTATTGTTATACCTCCCACTTTGTTCTTATTTCTCAAGATTGCCTTTGCTATTCGGGGTCTTTTATGGTCCATATAAATTTTAGGATTATATGTTCTATTTCTGTGAAAAACGACATTGGTAGTTTGATAGGAATTGCGTTGAATATGTATATTGCCTTAGGCAGTATGGACATTTTAACTATATTAATTCTTCCTATCCATGAGCATGATATGTGTTTCCATCTATTTATATCTTCTTTCATTTCTTTCTTCAGTGTCTTATAATTTTCTGAGTACAGATCTTTTACTTCTTTGGTTAAATTTATTCCCAGGTATTTTATGGTCTTTGGAGCGATTGTAAATGGGATTGTTTTTTTAATTTCTCCTTCTGATGTTTTATTACTGGTATATACAAATGCAACTGATTTCTGAATATTAATTTTGTATCCTGCTTACTTTACTAAATTCATCTATCAGCTCTAATAGCTTCTTGGTGGAGTCTTTAGGGTTCTCTATATATAGTATCATATCATCTGCATACAATGATAATTTCACTTCCTCCGTACTAATTTGGATGCCTTTTATTTCTTTTTCTTGTCTGATTGCTGTGGCTAGAACTTCCAGCACTATGTTAAATAGAAATGGAGATAGTGGGCAACCTTGCCTTCTTCCTGATCTTAGGGGGAATGGTTTTAGCTTTTCCCCATTGCGTATGATATTAGCTGTGGGTTTGTCATATATGGCCTTTATTATGTTGAGATATGATCCCTCTATTCCCACTTTCTTAAGGTTTTTTATCATAAATGGCTGTTGGATTTTATCAAATGCTTTTTCTGCATCTATTGATATGATCATGTGATTTTTATTTTTCATTTTGTTAATGTGGTGTATCACATTAATTGATTTGCGGATGTTGAACCACCCTTGCATACCAGGGATGAATCCCACTTGATCATGGTGTATGATCTTTTTAATGTATTGCTGAATTCTGCTCGCTAATATTTTGTTGAGGATTTTTGCATCTATGTTCATTAGAGATATCGGCCTGTAGTTTTCTTTTTTTGTGGTGTCTTTGTCTGATTTTGGGATCAGGGTGATAGTGGCTTCATAAAAAGTGTTTGGGAGTCTTCCTTCCTTCTGGATTTTTTGGAAGAGCTTGAGCAGAATAGGTGATAATTCTTTTTTGAACGTTTTGTAAAATTCACCTGTAAAGCCATCTGGTCTAGGACTTTTGTTTGTTGGGAGACTGTTGATTACTGATTCAATTTCCGTGGTGGTAATCAGTCTATTCAGGTTTTCTGTTTCTTCTTGAGTTAGCCTTGGAAGGTTGTACGCTTCTACAAAATTGTCCATTTCTTCCATATTGTCAAATTTGTTGGCATATAGTTGCTCATAGTAATTTCTTAAAACTTTTTGTATTTCTGCGGTGTCCGTTGTCACTTCTCCTCTTTCATTTCTGATTTTATTAATTTGGGTCCTCTCTCTCTTTTTTTTAATGAGTCTGGCTAAAGGTTTGTCAATTTTGTTTATCTTCTCTAAGAACCAACTCTTGGATTCATTGATCTTTTGTATTGTTTTTCTGGTTTCTATTTCCTTTATTTCTGCTCTGATCTTTATTATCTCCTTCCTTGTGCTCCCTTTGGGCTTATTTTGCTGTTCTTTTTCCAAATCCCTTAAGTGTGAAGATAAACTGTTGATTAGTGATGTTTCTTTTTTCTTCAGATAGGCCTGCAAAGCTATGAATTTTCCTCTTAGGACTGCTTTCACAGCATCCCATAGATTTTGTGTCGTCGTGTTTTCATTTTCGTTTGTCTCGAGATATCTTTTGATTTCTTCCTTGATCTCCTGGTTGACACATTCATTATTTAGTATTAAGTTATTCAGTTTCCATGAATTGGTGTGTCTTCCAGTTTTTTTCCTGTAGTTCATTTCTAATTTCATAGCATTGTGGTCAGAGAAGACAATTGGTATGATTTCAATTTTCTTAAATTTATCAAGACTTGTTTTGTGGCCTAACATATGGTCTATCTTGGAAAATGTTCCATGTGCGCTTGAGAAAAACGTGTATTTTGCAGCATTGGGGTGAAATGTTCTGAAAATATTGATTAAATCCAAGTGGTCCAATGTATCATTTAAGGCTGTTGTTTCCATATTGATTTTCTGTCTGGAAGACCTGTCCCTTGTTGTCAGAGGTGTATTGAAGTCCCCTACTATAATAGTGTTACTGTTGATCTCTATCTTTATGTCACTCAGTATCTGTTTTATATATTTAGGTGCTCCTATGTTGGGTGCATAGATGTTTACTAGGGTTAAGTCCCCTTGTCGGATCGATCCCTTTATTATTATATAGTGCCCATCATTATCTTTTAGTATGTTCCTCATTTTAAAGTCTATTTTGTCAGATATAAGTATTGCAACTCCAGAATTTTTCTCGTTTCCATTTGCATGAAATATCTTACTCCAACCCTTCACTTTCAGCCTGTGTGTGTCTTTTGTTCTGAGGTGAGTCTCTTGTATACAGCATATACAAGGGTCTTGCTTTGTTATCCAGTCAGCCACCCTATGTCTCTTGATTGGAGCATTTAATTCATTTACATTTAAAGTGATTATTGATAGGTACATAGTTATTGCCATTTTTAAATTTGTAGTTAGGTTGTTTTGATCTTCTATTTACAGAACTCCTTTTAGTATTTCTTGCAATGCTGGCTTGGTGGTAATAAATTCCTTTAGCTTATTTTTTTCTGGAAAGCTCTTTATCTCTCCATCAACTTTAAATGATAGCCTTGCTGGATAAA
This sequence comes from Rhinolophus ferrumequinum, assembly GCF_004115265.2. Taxonomy (NCBI): domain Eukaryota; kingdom Metazoa; phylum Chordata; class Mammalia; order Chiroptera; family Rhinolophidae; genus Rhinolophus; species Rhinolophus ferrumequinum. The sequence continues at coordinate 41,210,985 of NC_046284.1, forward strand.
GCAATCTAGGTTGTAGGCCGTTGTTTTCCATCACTTTGAGTATCTCCTGCCACTCCCTCCTGGCCTTCAATGTTTCTGTAGAAAAATCATTTGATAGTCTTATGGGAGTTCCCTTGTATGTAACCCTCCGTCTTTCTCTTGCTGCTTTTAGGATTCTCTCTTTCTCTTTAAGCTTTGCCATTTTAACTATAATGTGTCTTGGTGTCGACCTGTTTGGGTTTATCCTGGTTGGAACTCTCTGCACTTCCTGGGCTTGTATGTTGGTTTCCTTCATCAGGTTGGGGAAGTTTTCAGACATTATTACTTCAAATATGTTCTCAATCCCTTGCTTACTCTCTTCACCTTCTGGTATTCCTATGATGTGCATGTTGTTGTGCTTGATGTTATCCCAGAGATCTCTGAAGCCATCCTCATTGTTTTTTATTCTTTTTTCTTTCTGTTGTTCCGTTTGGGTGATCTCTGCTACCTTGTCTTCTAAGTCGCTGATTCGATCCTCTGCTTCATCTAACCTGCTGGTAATTCCTTCAAGTGAGTTCTTAATTTCGGTAATTGTGTTCTTTAGTTCTAACTGGTTGTTCGTTATGATTTCTACATCTTTCTTTATGTCTTCTCTAAGCTCGTTCGTTATGATTTCTACATCCTTCTTTATGTCCTCTCTACGCTCCTTAAACATTCTTATCACCAGTGTTCTGAACTCTGTCTCTGAAAATTTGGTTACGTCTGCTTCATTTGGTTCCAGTTGTGGAGGCTTCTTCTGTTCTTTTATTTGGGACGTGTATCTTTGTTTCCCCATTCTGGCTGACTCTCTGTGTTTATTTTGATATATTAGGTAGATCCCCTAGAGTTCTTAGTTCTTGCTAGGTTATCTTATGTAGTATGTGTCCTTTATATTTGACTCGCACCACGTCGTCCTCCTCTGCGTGTGCTCCAAAGGTGACTCTTGTGTGTGCACACTGTCCCGTTCAGGAAGATCTTTAATTGCTTTTTGCTTGTGAGTAGGTGGAGTTAACTCCTGGGTTGACCCGTTGTGAGACTTGGCTCTGCCCCCGCAGGGCGCTCTGCTGTGTGAAGGTTGACCACCCAAATGTGGTTTGGCCTCTATGGGCTCCAGTGCCTGCAGAGAACCCCCTCTGGTTGTGTGACCTGCAAGTCAAACCCGGCAGCACTCCGGTTTGGTCTGGAGTTGGCCCCTGGATATGCTGAATCCCGTGCCTCACAAGCTCCTTGTCTCTGTGCTATCCGTTCCGCCCTGTGATCCCGTGCGTGCCCAGAAATGCGGGTGCCAACGCGGATTCCAGTTTAAGTCTCTGGAAGGGCGGGGTAGGCTTGGAAGAGAGGGGCGGGGGAGGGGCCCAGGTATGGAGTCTGTGTTCTTTGTCCGCCCTAGGGCCCACTGGCCGCCCTCCTGGCAGGAGATATCAGCCGTGGGACGCAGGGAAAGAGCCCATCTCCTGGTGTCTGTGCTCTCCGTTCTGCCCTGGGATCCCGTGCGATACCACAACTTCTTTATCCATTCATATATTGAAGGACATTTTGGTTGTTTCCATGTCTTGGCCACCGTAAGCAAAGCTGCAGTGAACATTGGAGCACATGTGTCTTTATGTGTAGAGGTTTTCAGATTTTTTGGGTAGATACCCAGTAGAGGGATTGCTGGGTCATATGGTAATTCTATTCGTAATTTTTTGAGGAACCTCCACACTGCCTTCCATAGTGGCTGCACCAGTCTGCATTCCCACCAACAGTGTATGAGGGTTCATTTTTCTCCACAGCCTCTCCAACACTTGTTACTATTTGTCTTGTTGATGATAGCCATTCTGACTGGGGTGAGGTGATATCTCATTGTGGTTTTTATTTGCATTTCTCTGATGATTAGTGATGTTGAGCATTTTTTCATATGTCTATTTGCCATTTGTATGTCCTCTTTGGAGAAATGTCTCTTCAGATCCTCTGCTCATTTTTCAATTGGGTTGTTTGTTTTTTTGTTGTTGAGTTTCATGAGTTCCTTGTATATTTTGGATATTATCCCTTTATCAGAGGCACTGTTTGCAAAAACCTTCTCCCATTCAGTTGGTTGCCTCTTTATTTTGTTGATGGTTTCTTTTGATGTGCAGAAGATTTTAAGTTTCATATAGTCCTATTCGTTTATTTTAGCTTTTACTTCCATTGCCTTTGGAGTCAAATCCATAAAATGCTCTTTGAACCCAAGGTCCATAAGTTTAGTACCTATGTTTTCTTCTATGCAGTTTATTGTGTCAGGTCTTATGCTTAAGTCTTTGATCCATTTTGAATTAATTTTGGTACATGGTGACAGACAGCAGTCCAGTTTCATTCTTTTGCACGTGGCTTTCCAATTCTCCCACCACCATTTATTGAAGAGGCTGTCTTTCCTCCGTTGTATGTTTTTAGCTTCTTTGTCAAAAATTGTCTGTCCATATTTATGTGGCTTTATTTCTGGGTTCTCAATTCTATTCCATTGGTCTATGTGTCTGTTTTTCTGTCAATACCATGCTGTTTTGAATATTGTAGCCCTGTAGTACAAGCTAAAGTCAGGGAGTGTGATACCTCCAGTATTGTTCTTTTTTCTTAAAATTGCTTTGGGTATTCAGGGTCTATTGTGGTCCCAAAAAATCTGATGATTTTTTTTTGTTCCATTTCTTTAAAAAATGCCATTGGGATTTTGATGGGGATTGCATTAAATCTGTATATTGCTTTGGTAATATGGCCATTTTAACTATGTTGATTCTTCCCATCCATGAGCACGGAATGTCTTTCCATTTCTTTGTGTCTTCTTCAATTTCTTTCAAAAATGTCTTATAGATAACATCATAGGAATGGTGGCAGCGGGGCACGCTTTCTGAGTTCTCCTCCAGATCTTATTACAAACGGGACATATAACCCACCAAAGAACTCTTTGCTCATCACGCAGAACAGCTAAGAGACTCGTGGAAGGATTATTTGAAGGTGCGCTAATTGGGCAACCAGGGTAAGAAGGAAGGGAGCCGAGTGAAAACGCGGGGTCCAGCGGCGGAATCCTGGCCAGCGGCGGCGGCAAATACCGCGGTGGCACCCCGCAGTTCCAAAGAAGCATGGGATCCCAGGGCAGAACAGAGAACACAAAAACCAGGAGGTGGGCTCTTTCCCTGCGTCCCACAGCTGATCTCTCCCACAAGGGGGGCAGCTAGTGGGCCGTAGGGCAGACGAAGAACACAGACTCCATACCTGGGACCCTCCCCTGATTCCAGTCCTACCCCCGCCCTTCCAGAGACTTAAACTGGCCCCTGAACTGAGGAGTAGTGTCAAATTACAGAGGAGCCCTAGTGCTCAGGCTCTGGGAAGACTGACAGGCAGTTCTGACCCAGGGAAGAGGCTGGGAAGAGTGTGATTTTGACTGGGCTTAGAGAGAAAAGACTTCTCCACCCCCAGCCACCACCTTTTCTGGCCTGCGGGAGGAGTGTGACGCGGCAGGTCTGGGAGAGAGAAGACCCCAATATCCCCAGCACCCACCCTTTCTGACCTGCCTAGGGCGGGGCAAGTGCAACTGCGGAGGCACTCCCAGGGATCAGCAGTAAGCAGCAGATGCAGCTCTGGGCTTTCAGCAGCCCAGAAATCTCCCACCCGCCCCCCCCCCTTATACACACATACTGAAGAAGTGCCCTAAGACTTAGGAGTACTAGACACGGAGCTGGTGGTGCTACTCTCAGTGTGCATATGTGCAGGCAAGGGCAGAAACTGCATTGACTTTGTAAAAACTATCATCCAGACCCCTCAGGCCCACGCATTTAAATCTACAGTCCCAAAGTCACTCTGGGCACCAGGTGACCGGCTCTGCCTGCGCAATAAGCAGGGGGCTCTTAGGTACAACAGAGGACAACCAGGAGATTACTTGGTGGGCTTAAACCAAGACTGGCGCTTCTTTTTGTTTTGTGTTGTTTAGTTTTGTTTTGCTTTGTCTTTATATCTTTGATATATTTGCCTGTGTCGAGTGGAGGTTATTGGGTGTTTTTACATGTGAATGTATTTGATTTTTTCTTTGTTGTTGTTGTTGTTGTTGTTGTGCTTGGTGATTTGCTTTGTTCTGAAATTGCTCTATCGGGGCCCAGTTTAAGAGGCACAAGATTCAACATATCCAGAGGCCAACTCCAGACCAAACCAGAGTACTACTGGGTTTGACCTACAAGGCACAGACCCAGAGGGAATTCTCTGCAGGCACAACAGCCCATAGAGGCCAAACCACATTTAAGTGGTCAACCCTCACGCAGGAGAATGCCCTGCGGTGGGCAGAGCCGAGTCTCACAACGAGTCAGCCTAAGATTTAACCCCACCTATTCACAAGCAAAAAGCAATTAAAGATCTTCTTGAACAGGACAATATACACAAGAGTCACCTTTAGAGCACACGCAGAGGAGAAGAACGAAGCAGTGCAAGTCAAATATACAGGACATATACTACATAAGATAACCTAGCAAGAACTAAGAACTCTACGAGATCTACCTAATATATGAAAGCAAACACAGAGAGTCAGCCAGAGTACGGAAACATAGATACACATACCAAATAAAAGAAAAGAAGAAACCTCCACAACTGGAACCAAATGAAGCAGAGGTAACCAACATTTCAGAGACAGAGTTCATTACAGTGGTGATAAGAAAGGTTAAGGAGCTTAGAGAAGACATAAAGAAGGATGTAGAAATCATAATGAACAATCAGTTAGAACTAAAGAACAGAATTACTGAAATTAAGAACTCACTTGAAGGAATTACCAGCAGGTTAGATGAAGCAGAGGATCGAATCAGCGACTTAGAAGACAAGTTAGCAGGGATCACCCAACAGGAAAACAGAAAGAAAAAAGAATAAAAAACAATGAGGATGGTTTAAGAGACCTGTGGAATAACATCAAGAGCAACAACATGCGCATCATAGGTATACCAGAAGGTGAAGAGAGGAAGCAAGGGATTGAGAACATACTTGAAGTAATAATGTCTGAAAACTTCCCCAACCTGATAAAGGAAACCAACATACAAGCCCAGGAAGTGCAGAGAGTTCCAACCAGGATAAACCCAAACAGGTCCACACCAAGACACATTATAGTTAAAATGGCAAAGCTTAAAGACAAAGAGAGAATCCTAAAAGCAGCAAGAGAAAGACAGAGGGTTACATACAAGGGGACTCCCATAAGACTATCAAATGACTTTTCTACAGAAACATTGAAGGCCAGGAGGGAATGGCAGGAGATACTCAAAGTGATGGGAAACAAAAGCCTATAACCTAGATTGCTTTATTCAGCAAGGCTATCATTTAAAGTTGATGGAGAGATAACAAGCTTCCCAGAAAAAAATAAGCTAAAGGAATTTATTATCACCAAGCCAGCATTGCAAGAAATACTTAAAAAAACTTCTGTAAATAGAAGAAAGATCAAAACAATCTAACTACAAATTTAAAAATGGCAATAACTATGTACCTATCAATAATCACTTTAAATGTAAACGGTTTAAATGATCCAATCAAGAGACATAGGGTGGCTGAGTGGATAAGAAAGCAAGACCCTTGTATATGCTGTATACAAGAGACTCACCTCAGAACAAAAGACACAAACAGGCTGAAAGTGAAGGGTTGGAGTAAGATATTTCATGCAAATGGAAATGAGGAAAAAGCTGAAGTTGCAATACTTATATCTGACAAAATAGACTTTAAAATGAAGAACATATTAAAAGATAAAGATGGGCACTATATAATAATAAAGGGATCGATCCGACAAGAGGACATAACCCTAGTAAACATCTATGCACCCAATATAGGAGCACCTAAATATATAAAACAGGTACTGACTGACATAAAGACAGAGATCAACAGTAACACTATCATAGTAGGGGACTTCAACACACCTCTGACAACAAAGGACAGATCTTCCAGACAGAAAATCAATATGGAAACAACAGCCTTAAATGATACATTGGACCACTTGGATTTAATCGATATTTTCAGAACATTTCACCTCAATGCTGCAAAATACACGTTTTTCTCAGGAGCGCATGGAACATTTTCCAAGATAGACCATATATTAGGCCACAAAACAAGTCTTGATAAATTTAAGAAAATTGAAATCATACCAATTGTCTTCTCTGATCACAGTGCTATGAAATTAGAAATGAACTACAGGAAAAAAACTGGAAGACACACCAATTCATGGAGGCTGAATAGCTTATTACTAAATAATGAATCGGTCAAGCAGGAGATTAAGGGAGAAATCAAAAGATATATCGACACAAATGAAAATGAAAACATGATGACCCAAAATCTATGGGATGCTGAGAAAGCAGTCCTAAGAGGAAAATTCATAGCGCTGCAGACCTACCTAAAGAAACAAGAAACATCACTAATCAAGAGTTTATCTTCACACTTAAGGGATCTCGAAAAAGAACAGCAAAATAATCCCAAAGGGAGCACAAGGAAGGAGATAATAAAGATCAGAGCAGAAATAAATGAAATAGAAACCAGAAAAACAATACAAAAGATCAATGAATCCAAGAGTTGGTTCTTAGAGAAGATAAACAAAATTGACAAACCTTTAGGCAGACTCATTTAAAAAAAGAGAGAGAGGACCCAAATTAATAAAATCAGAAATGAAAGAGGAGAAGTGACAACAGATACCGCAGAAATACAAAAAAGTGTTAAGAAATTACTATGAGCAAGTCTATGCCAACAAATTTGACAATCTGGAAGAAATGGACAATTTTGTAGAAGCGTACAACCTTCCAAGGCTAACTCAAGAAGAAACAGAAAACCTGAATAGACTGATTACCAGCAGGGAAATTGAATCAGTAATGAACAATCTCGCAACAAACAAAAGCCCTGGACCAGATGGCTTTACAGGTGAATTTTACAAAATGTTCAAAAAAGAATTATCACCTATTCTCCTCAAGCTCTTCCAAAAAATCCAGAAGGAGGGAAGACTCCCAAACACTTTTTATGAAGCCACTATCACCCTGATCCCAAAATCAGACGAAGACACCACAAAAAAAGAAAACTACAGGCCGATATCTCTAATGAACATAGATTCATAATCCTCAACAAAATATTAGTGAACAGAATTCAGCAATACATTAAAAAGATCATACACCATGATCAAGTGGGTTCATCCCTGGTATGCAAGGGTGGTTCAACATCCGCAAATCAATTAATGTGATACACCACATTAACAAAGTGAAAAATAAAACTCACATGATCATATACATAGATGCAGAAAAAGCATTTGATAAAATCCAACAGCCACTTATGATAAAAACCCTTAAGAAATTGGGAATAGAGGGATCATATCTCAACATAATAAAGGCCATATATGACAAACCCACAGCTAATATCATACGCAATGGGGAAAAGCTAAAACCATTCCCCCTAAGGTCAGGAAGAAGGCAAGGTTGCCCACTATCTCCATTTCTATTCAACATAGTGCTGGAAATTCTGGCCACAGCAATCAGACAAGAAAAAGAAATAAAAGGCATCCAAATTGCTAAGGAGGAAGTAAAATTATCATTATATGCAGATGATATGACACTATATATAGAGAACCCTAAAAACTCCACCAAGAAACTATTAGAGCTGATAGATGAATTTAGTAAAGTACCAGGATACAAAATTAATATTCAGAAATCAGTTGCATTTGTATATACCAATAATAAAACATCAGAAGTAGAAATTAAAAAAAAACAATCCCATTTACAATTGCTCCAAAGACCATAAAATACCTGGGAATAAATTTAACCAAAGAAGTAAAAGATCTGTACTCAGAAAATTATAAGACACTGAAGAAAGAAATGAAAGAAGATATAAATAGATGGAAACACATATCATGCTCATGGATAGGAAGAATTAATATAGTTAAAATGTCCATACTGCCTAAGGCAATATACATATTCAACGCAATTCCTATCAAACTACCAATGACATTTTTCACAGTAATAGAATATATAATCCTAAAATTTATACGAGACCATAAAAGGCCCGGATATCCTCAGCCATCTTCAGAAATAAGAACAAAGTGTTAGGTATAACAATACCTGACATCAAATTATACCACAAGGGTACAGTAATCAAAACAGCATGGTACTGGCATAATAACAGACACATAGATCAATGGAACAAAATAGGGAGTCCAGAAATAAATCCATGCCTATATGGCCATTTAATCTACGACAATGGAAGCAAGAATGTACGATGGGGTAAAGACAGTCTATTCAATAAATGGTGCTGGGAAACCTGGACAGACACATGAAAAAAAATGAAAATGGACCACCTCCTTACACCATATACAAAAATAAATTCAAAATGGCCTAAAGACTTAAATGTAAGATCTGAAACGATAAAATACCTAGAAGAAAATATAGGAAGAAACTTCACAGACATTACCCGGAGTAAGATTTTTACTGATATATCCCCTAGTGTGAGGGAAGTAAGAGAAATAATAAACATGTGGGATTACATCAAACTAAAAAGTTTTTTCACAGCAAAGGAAACCATCAATAAAACAAAAAGGGATCCTACTGAATGGGAAAAGATATTTGCCAGTGATATATCTGGTAAGGGATTAATATCACAAACCTATGAAAAACTCACTCAACTCAACTCCAAAAAAACAAACGACCCAATTAAAAAATGGGCAGAGGACCTGAAGGGACATTTTTCTAAAAAAGACATACAGATGGCAAACAGACACAGGAAGAAATGCTCAACCTCACTAACCATCAGAGAAATGCAAATAAAATCACAATGAGATACCACCTCATCCCAGTCAAAATGGCTATCATCAATAAATCTACAAACAACAAGTGCTGGCGCGGATGTGGAGAAAAGGGAACGCTTGTGCACTGTTGGTGGGATTGCAGATTGGTGCAGCCACTATGGAAAACAGTATGGAGGTATCTCAAAAATCTGAAAATGGAACTACCCTATGATCGAGTAATTCCACTCCTAGGTATCTATCCGGAGAAATCCAAAACTCCAATTCAAAAATCTTTATGCACTCCTATGTTTATTGCAGCACTATACACAATAGCTAAGACATGGAAACAACCAAAATGCCCATCGGTAGATGACTGGATTAACAATATGTGGTACATTTATACAATGGAGTACTACGCAGCCATAAAGAAGAAAGAAATCTTACCATTTGCAACAACCTGGATGGACCTAGACAACATTATGTTAAGTGAAATAAGTCAGACAGAGAAAGATAAGTACCATATGATCTCACTTATATGTGGAATCTAAAGAAAAGAATAAGTGAATGAACTAATCAGAAACAGTTTTGGAGACAAAGAGGAAAAACTGAGGGTTGCTAGATGGGCGGGGGGTGGGGGTAGGGGGGAGGGTGAGGGGATTGGAGGGCAGTCGGTGACTACAGGATGACCACGGGGTTTGAAAATTAATCTGGGGAAGGTAATTTAGTGGTTACAAGAGGGTAAGGGGAAGGGGGGTGGGAGATGAGGGTAAGGGAGATCAAATATATGGTGATGGAAGGAGAACTGACTCTAGGTGCTGAACACACAATGTAATTTATAGATGATGTGATACAGAATTGCACACCTGAAATCTGTGTAATTTTACTAACAATTGTCACTCCAATAAATTTATAAAATAATTTAAAAAACACATTACATATAACTAATAATTATACAGTTATAATGTATGAGGAATGTTTGAAAATTTTTAGAGTGCATAATAAAAAAAAGTTTGGAGATCAAAAAAAAAAAAGAAAATGTGGGACATTTATACAATAGAGTATTACGCAGCCATAAAGAAGAAAGAAATCTTATCATTTGCAACAACATGGATGGACCCGTAGAATATTATGTTAAGTGAAATAAGTTATACAGAGAAAGATAAGTACCATATGATCTCATTTATATGCGGAATCTAAAGAAAAGTATAAGTGAATGATCAGAAACAGTTTTGGAGACAAAGAGGAAAAACTGAGGGTTGCTACATGGGCGGGGGGGTGGGGGTAAGGGAGAAGATGAGGGGATTAGAAAACAGTCAGTAACCACAAGATGGCCACGGGGTTTTGAAAATTAATCTGGGGAATGTAATCAATAATGTTGTAAAGATTTTGTATGGTATCCGATGGACACGTGTCTTATTTGGGAGACAACCTCAGGGAAGATGTAGATGCCTGATCACTGCACTGTACACTTGAAGCTGTACGATAATGAATGCCAACTATAATATTATATATATATATATGTATGTATACACTTACAAGAGGCGGAGTACACATTGGGAGTGGAGACAGTGGAAATGGGGTGGTTCGGTGCGATGTCAGAGAGATAGTGGATGGGGGGAGTGGGTTCCACAGTGTGAGGGATATAAATGATAAAAGTCTAAGTATTACTTTGTCTTGTGCACCTGAAACTAATAATAAAAAAAAAAGTGCATGGTGGGCCAAAGGATTAGGTTTATAAACTTGAAATATATAAAATCAGTGACTTGACTAAAAAGCAAACAAAACCTATATTTATTAAATCGTATATAAGAAAGGGAAACTATTGTTTTGCATTTAATTGCTGTCAACAAAAGCTCTTGAAGATTATGGCCACAAAATAGATTGCCTGGAAGTGATTTCTATGAGTGACTTTAAGTAAATTTACTAATAATTTTCACACCAATAAACTTTAATTAACACAAAATTAAAAAAAAAAAGTCTTATACTTTTCAGCATATAGGTACTTCACATCCTTGGATAAGTTTATTCCTAGGTATTTTATTCTTTTTGCTGCAATTGCAAAAGGAATTATTTTTCGTATTTCTTTTTCTGAGATTTCATTGTTAGTATATAAGAATGCAATGGACTTTTGTACGTTGATTTTGTAGCCAGCAACATTACTGTATTCGTTGATTGTTTCTAATAGCTTTTTGGTGGAGTCTTTAGGGTTTTCTATATATAGCATCATGTCATCTGCAAAGAGTGATAATTTAACTTCTTCATTCGCAATTTGGATACCTTTTATTTCTTTCTCTTGCCTGATTGCTCTGGCAAGGACTTCCAACACTATGTTGAAAAGCAGAGATGATAGGGGACAGCCCTGTCGTGTTCCTGAACGTAGAGAAAAGGGCTTCAGTTTTTCACCATTAATTATGAGATTAGCTGAGGGCATGTCATATATGGCCTTTATTATGTTAAGGTATTTTCCTTCTATACCTATTTTATTAAATGTTTTAATCATAAATGAAGGTTGTATCTTTTCACATGCTTTTTCTGCATCAGTTGATATAATCATATGATTTTTGTCCTGTAATTTGTTTACGTGATGTATCACATTGATGGATTTGCGGATGTTGAACGATCCTTGTGCCCCAGGGATGAACCCCACTTGGTCGTGATGAATGATGTTTTTAATGCATTGTTGTATTCGATTTGCTAGAATTTTGTTTACCATTTTTGCATCTGTATTCATCAGCGATATTGGTCTGTACTTTTCTTTTTTTGTGTTGTCCTTACCAGGTTTTGGTATCAGGGTAATGTTGGCCTCATAAAATGAGTTAGGGAGTACTGTCTCTTCTTCAATTTTTTGGAAGAATTTGAGCAGGATTGGTATTAGGTCTTCTTTGAAGGTTTGGGAGAATTCACTAGTGAAGCCATCTGGTCCCGGACTTTTGCTTTTGGGAAGGTTTTGGATGACTGATTCAATTTCTTTACTGGTGATCAGTCTGTTTAGATTTTCCAGTTCTTCATGGTTCAGCCTTGGAAGGCTCTATGTGTCTAAGAACTTGTCCATTTCTTCTAGGTTATTGAATTTGGTGGCATATAGACCTTCATAGTATTCTTGCATGATCCTTTGTATTTCTGTGGTGTCCGTGATAACTTCCCCTTCTTCATTTCTGATTTTGTTAATTAGTGTCTTCTCTCTTTTTATCTTAGTGAGTTTAGCCAACAGTTTGTCAATTTTGTTAATCTTTCCAAAGAACCAGCTCTTTGTCACATTAATTTTTTCTATTATTTTTTTGTTCTCTAGTTCATTTAGTTCTGCTCTGATTTTTGTTATTTCCTTTCTTCTGCTGAACTTGGGTTTCACTTGTTCTTCTTTTTCTAGTTCTTTAAGGTGTAACGTGAGATTATTTATTTTGGATTTTTCTTGTTTCTTGAGATAGGCCTGTAATGATATAAATTTCCCTCTTAAAACTACTTTTGCTGCATCCCAAAAATTTTGTTAGGATGTATTTTCATTGTCATTTGTTTCTATGTATCTTTTGGTCTCTCCTCTAATTTGTTCTTTGACCCAGTTGTTCTTTAAAAGTATGTTGTTTAATCTCCATGTATTTGTGTTTTTTCCTGCTTTCTTTTGCAGTTGATATCCAATTTCAAAGCCTTGTGATCCGAGAATATGCTTGGTATGATTTCAATCTTCTTAAATTTGTTGAGGCTGATTTTGTGTCCCAATATATGGTCTATCCTTGAGAATGTTCCATGTACATTAGAAAAGAATGTATAGTCTGATGTTTTAGGATAAAGTGCTCTATATATGTCAGTTATGTCCATTTCATCTAATGTGTCATTTAGGGCTGCTATTTCGTTATTTATTTTCTGATTGGATGATATATCCATAGCTGTCAGTGATGTATTGAGGTCCTCTAGTATAACTGTGTTTTGGTCATTTTCTCCCTTTAGTTCTGTTAGTAGTTGCTTGGTATATTTCGGTGCTCCCTGATTGGGGGCATAAATATTGATGAGTGTTATATCTTCTTGTTGTATAGTCCCCTTTACCATTATGAAATGTCCATCTTTGTCTCTTGTTATCTTTTTCACCCTGAAGTCTGTTTCATCTGATATCATTATGGCTACACCTCATTTTCTCTGGGTACCATTTGCTTGGTGTTTCAAATTCTACCCTTTCACTTTGAGTCTATGCTTGTCCTTGTAGCTGAAATGTGTCTTTTGGAGACAGCATATGGTTGGGTTTAGTTTTTTGATTCAATCTGCTACTCTGTGCCTTTTTATTCAGGAGTTCAGTCCATTTACATTTAGTGTGATTATTGATATGTGAGGATTTCCTCTCATTCTATGTTTAGTTTTGTGGTAAGACTGTGTCTCCATTGTTTCTTTGCCTTTTTGTTGTTGTCTATTAATTCTGTGTGGTGGTATTCTATGATGATTCCCTCTGTTTCTTCTTTTACTACAGTATATATTTCAGGTCTGGATTTTTCTTGAGTGGTTACCCTTAAGTTTAAGTAAAAGAAAGTTTGATATTTAGAGTATTCCATTTTCTTTAGCACAATTACTTTCTCCATTTCCATATTCCGGTTCAGGCCTTTACTCTCCCCCTTTTTATGTTTTGCTTGCCACAAATTGTCCCTGTTGATGGTTGTCGAATAGCCTCCTTTAGTATTTCTTGTAGTGCAGGTCGTGTATTAAAAAATTCCCTCAGCTTCTGTATGTCTGGAAAGGTCTTTATTCCTCCTTCATATCTAAAGGATATCTTTGCTGGATACATTATTCTTGGCTCATAATTTCTTTCAATAGTTTGAATATTTTGTTCCACTCCCTCCTGGCTTGTAGAGTTTCTGCTGAAAAATCTGATGATAATCTAATGGGCTTTCCTTTGTAGGTTACCGTCTTCTTTTCCCTGGCTGCCTTGAGGATTCTTTCTTTGTCGTTGATTTTAGGCAGCTTCAATACAATGTGCCTTGGAGAAGGCCTGTTGGGATTGAGGTAATTAGGAGTTCTATTTGCTTCTTGGATTCGAGGATCCAGTTCTGTCCACAAGTTTGGGAAGTTCTCATCAACAATTTGTTTGAATATATTCTCTGTTCCCTTCTCTCTTTCTTCTCCTTCTGGTATGCCCATTATTCTTACATTGCTCTTTCTGATGGAGTCAGAAAGTTCTTGTAGAGTTCTTTCATTTCTTTGAAGTCTCAAGTCTCTTTCTTCTTCCATCTGGTAATTTCCAGGTTTCTGTCTTCGATGTCACTGATTCTCTCCTCCATCTGGTCAACTCTATTACCTAAGCTGGTTATTTCATTCTTAATTTCTTCTATTGAGTTCTTAATCTCCAGAAATTCTATTTGGTTCTTTTTTAAAATTTCAATCTCTTTCATAAAATGCTCATGTTGTTCTTTGATTGCGTTTCTGAGTTCATTAAACTGCCTTTCTGTGTTTTCTTGCATCTCATTGCGTTTTTTCTGAACTGCAATCTTGAATTCTCTGTTGTTTAAGTCACATATTTCCATATCTTTAAGTTTGTTTTCTGGAGACTTTTCTTTCTTTCTGAGCTGTCTTGTTGCCTTGGTTATTCATGGCAATTACTGATTTATTATTTGTCTTCCTAGAGGTCTACAGGAGTGGCCTCTGCAACAGGTTGATAGGAAGAGGTCTTTCTTTTGTTTTCCAGTACTTTTTGGTAGAATGTTTTATTTTCTCTCCGACTGCAGCCTTTTATTTCTCTCACACGGTAGTGCTATGTTTTCTCTGCACTATTCCAGCTTCTCACACAATGGGGGGATTTCCTGGGTGATGGGCTTCTCCTCCGTTAAGAGTTCGCTTGGGTCACAGGGCGCAGTGTCCCCATGGGTATGCAGAGAGCTTTTGAAGTTCTAAAGCTGTTCCTGCACCAGATTCAGAGTCTGTATGTTTCAGCAGTTCTGTTTACTCCTTCAGGGATCTGCCCAGGTAGGTAGGGCCACGGGTGGGGTGAGTTGTGAGAGGTGGCCCGGAGCATTGGCAGTCAACACCACCATAGCCGGTCCTGCTTCCACAGCTCCCTCCCCTCTGCCGGAACTAGTTGGGCTGCGAATCTGTGTCTGTGGTCCACAGTTCTCAGAACAGCAAATATTCTGTTCTTTTGATCTGACACTGCTACTGTTCTGCTTCTAGCACTGGGCAGGTGGGGGCGGGGCGAGCTCTGGGAGGGTTGGGAGGGGGCGGCTAGTCTCAGTGCCTAAGGCTTCCGTTCTCTGCTCATCAGTGAGGACTTAAACCACCATTTTCATCCTTTTTCCCTCAGTCTTTGCTCCGAGGTCTCTGCCGTGAGCATTGGGTTCAGCCGTGTTATATGCTGCCCCCTCAGCCCTTTGGGCCATAAGCGCAGGCCTAGCAGTCCGAGTTCTTCCCTCTCCCGCAGCTGCAGTAGTTCCGGGATGCAGTGAGCTTGGAGCACTGAGCTAGGTCTGCGTCCTGCGCCCACCCACATGGCTCCATCTATACACTTCTCCCTTCCCTCCTCTCCCGCTAGTGCGATTCGCCCACCTTTCAGTGAATTCAGTAGTAGGCCTCTTCGTCTTGCCTGTTTGCTGTGCAGGGAGTCCTTTGTGGAGTTATTGTGGTTCGATTAGTTGTAAATTCCAGGAGAGCTTTACAGAGGCTTACCTCACGCCGCCATTTTGATCCATAGAAAAACACTTCTGCTCATTTTGCATAGGAAGATGGTCCCACATAGACAAAGGAGGACTGGGAAAAATAGTTCATTTGTGTCCCTAAGAAAAGGAAACAAGCTTAGTGAACAACTATTGATAAGTAGATATAATTGGAGGTAACTAGGTAACTTAGTAGCTAGAGGTAACTAGAGATGAATAAAGTCAAGAAACTAAAAAAAAAAAATTCCTCTCAAATCTAGCTTATTATTTGTTAGAATAAGTGAGAACTGTAGAAAACTAGAAAAAATAGAGGAGAAAGTTAACTAGCACCTAGCTAAGTAATAACTAGAAAAGTAGAATAACTGGAATAATGCAAGAGGATCAGCATGATACTCTCAACTCTAAATTCTCATTTCTTGCTTGAACAACAATTGATAATTGGATATAACTAGTGTTGGCTACACAACTAATTAACTAGAGATAACTAGAATAAGTAAAGTAAAGCAAAAACTAAAAAACCTACTCTTTTCAAATTGAACTTCTTATTTCTTGTTAGAATAACAAGTGAGACCTACCATGTGTCCCCGAAAATAAGACCTAGCCAGACAATCAGCTCTAATACGTCTTTTGGAGCAAAAATTAATATAAGACCTGGTCTTATTTTACTATAATATAAGACCAGGTCTTTATAATTAATATAATATAATATAATACAATGTAATATAATATAATATAATATAATGTAATGTAATGTAATACAGTACAATACAACACAATGTAATATAATATCATATAATACCAGGTCTTATTTTTATATTAATTTTTGCTCCAAAAGACGCATTAGAACTGATTGTCTGGCTAGGTCTTATTTTGGGGGAAACACAGTACTACAGACAACTAGAATGACTGGAGTAAGCCGAGAGGATCAGAAACAAACATTCCATTCAATTCAAATGTTCCATTTCTTATTTGAATAACTAAGGGTTACTAGATATAATTAATGGTAACTAGGTAAATAGTTAACTAGAGATAACTAGAATAACTTGAGGACACTAAAAAAGTGAAAATCACATTCCTCTCATTTTTAACTTCTTATTGTTATATTCTAGGTATTGTCAACCTCTGGATTTCCTTATTATTGTAACATGTCCACTATTAGGATGTCCTGTTTTTTCAGTGTAAACTCTATCTGCTTCTACTTTATACTGCCCTGATGCTAAAGACCAATTTCTTGACTGGATGGCTACTTTTCAAATGTCTGCTCTATTATCAGGTGGATTCTAATATTACTGGCTTGGTGCTCAATGGTAGTGGGCCAAAAAGAACCAGGTATAGAGTGAGGTCCTGTTTATACAAATGGAGCAAGAGTTGCTGGAAGATAGAATATGTATACGAGGTATGGTGAGAGTCAAGCAACCAGATAGACAATGGCAGTTATGGGAAAGTACATATGCAAATGACATAATTCCAAATCAAAATCATTTGGGGAAAAAAGGAAATTATTGGTTCACATAACTAGGAAACCAGAGGTAGAACTGGAATATATGGACCAGACACTCAAATGATGCTATCAGGAATATCTCTTTCCATCTTTTGCCTTTGCTTTCCTTTGATGGCCTCATTCTCTTCTAATAAAGTAGGTTTTTCCTTATGGCAGGGATGGGGATTGCTCGTAGTTCCCTAGCTTCTAGATTTATGACCTGTAAAACAAGGCCTTTTTTTCTCTATCTCAAAATTGGAAACCTCAAGGAAGAACTTGAATTGGCAAAGCTTCGTCCCATGCTCAATTTAGCACAACAAACACATATTAGGTATACAGTCAATGGTTCTATTATTATTACTATGTGCATGGCATTATGCTAGGTATTTTATATACATTATGTGACAATAACCTTATTTAGATAGGTGTTGATACTCTATTTTAAATAATTTGCTAAGATAACAGAAATGTTCATTTGCAGAGTTGGGATTTAAATTTAGTCTATCCGACTCCAATGTTTGTGTTCTTAACACTATGCCACAGGCCTCCCATGGAATGCTAGTGATGTCTCTTGAAACCTAGAAAATTAGGCAATTTATGGTGTATTTTTGATGTATAGAGAATGATCTGGACCTTGGTAGTTAGCATCTTTATTTCTTATAGGATGAGAAACTTGATGTTTAGAAAGCTTCATTGATATTTCTGGAGTTTTTCATATAATTGATGGTGCCAACACATCTGTCCAGAATAAGATGTTCTATTCACTCAAGCAAGGACATTAGATTTCATCACATTCCTGCTAAAGTAGGCTGACAATCCCATGTTGTTTTAGTCCACAATGAAATGTAATGTTCATAAATCTCTGGGAAACTTTAGGACTGCCACATGTTATTTGGTAATCACATTATTTGTATTCAGTTGAAAGGTGGTTTGCTTCTCATCTTTCTTTCAAATTCACATCAATGTGTCTGTCTTTCAGAGGCCTAGGCAAGAGAAAAATGTAGCCTAGGAAGTCATGGATAAGAGGGTTCAGTCATCAATCCTGGAAAGTGATGGCACTGAAGCTTCAATAATAGTTCTGGAACTGAAGTGGGAAGTAGGCTAGCTCTGTGTAAGCAGTTTTAAAGAACTTGAACTTACGGGTTTGAAATTTAGTTTAACCTTTTGGCAGAAATCATCACTCCAGGCACTTTGGAGATGGTCTAATCACACTTGAAGTTGAAGATATCTCCTCGATGTCTTCCTTATTGAGCCCAGTTCTAAATCCTGCATATGTGGGATGCTGCCTTATGGCAGCCTTTATCAATTCCTTAGATAACTGATACAGCCTAGCCAAGACGTTACCTACTCACTGTGCTTTTGAGCTCCATAGAACACTAGGGTTCCACCACATATATATTGATGTTGCTAGGGAGAAAAAACAAACAAACAGTATGGTAGTCAAAATGTTTGGGAAATAGTGGTTTAAATATTCAACAGGCTTATCAGTGGTCTTAAAATCTCATGTGTGCTATGAATCTTTAGGAGAAGCATCTACTGTGAACTGTTTTCCAAATGTACTTGAGAAGGGATTTTTGTTTCTTTCTTTCTTTTTGATGACTACACACTAACATCTTATAGGAAACTAGTATGTTTCCATGAAATACAATTTAAGGAATGCTAGTCTAGGCTAGTGTAGTAATAGGTATGACATATATCAATTGGTATCTATACTGGAGGACCAAGGTGCTGTCAGAAGTTTCTGGTAGACCACCTAAAAGTTCTTAAATCAGCCCAAAGAAAGCTTGATAAGAATGCTATCCCCACCAGATAACGTGTCTGAGGAGACTTTCAAGTTCAGGAAACAGTGTCTGAAGAGGGCCTGTGAACTCCAGGCCCACCTGGGCTATATACCATCCCCCTGCCTTGCTCTGCTCTGTTCAGTGTTGAAGGCTGTGCTTCCTTGGTTTCCAGAGTATATTCTACTTACTTCACTGGCACAGAAGCTCTTCTGTACATTGGAGTTGATAAAAGTGAACTGGCATCTTAAGATAATTAATCATAGATCTGGGAGGACTATGGAAGGAGCTGGGCCCCTTATTAATTCTCTAGTCCTGACTTCTTGTTAAACTTTGTGGTAACTTCCGGGGGAGGGAGCTAATAAATAGAATAGCCATTTTGGAGTTTGGGCTCTTTTCTTCACGTGAGCGGCCGGTTGGAGTGCCGGTTGGAAGTGTGCATTCACACACTCCTGGGGTGACCTTGTTTCTTATCTTTTCCCAAATAAACCATTCTTTTGGTGGATTTTCTGGAGAGTTATTTTTTGCCAGTTGACATTTTTGGATGTTAATTTGGGATCTAGAGAGAAACGGAACTCCGATGGCTTCTGACCAATGAGCAAAGCTATGGCACCTCAGCTTGTTTTCACTCGATCCTTTTGTTCCCTGGCTTAGAAACCTCAGGAGGGTTTTGCTCCTGGATCTGAGCCAATTGTTTTTTGCATCTGGCGCTCTCCAGGCTTTACTCGGGAATTGTTTTAATTTTTTTTGTCATTGTTGTTTGTTTGTTGAAATGCGTGTGTGTGGATGCTTTAAGGCCTATTTCTTTGTCTGTGTACTCATGGCATATTGGCTTGATTTCTTTGAAAAGCAGGCTGTCCTTTGAGAAAAAAAAAAAAATTGGCCTTCGCCTAATGCCCCTTTTGAGTATAAGAGGTTATTTCCACTGAAATTGGTCAGTTTTAGCCCATTTTAGATCGTGCTGTCTCATTGAGAAAGTTAGAGTGCCACCCAGCTCAGCTGGTGACTGAACTCCCTGAGAGTTGGTTATTTGTCTGGAACTGGCTCTAGCCTTGATCTGATTCACAGTGATCAGATTGTTCCAGAGTGAGGTGAGCTGAAGGACCTGCAGGTTATTTGAGCTGTGAATTGTTTTGGGCCCAGTGTTTAAAATGGGATCTCTGATGTCTAAGCCTTCTAAAACTGTCCCTCCTCCAGGGAGTGTATGTTTAAAACCCGCAGGGAATTCTTGTGTACATATTTAACTAAATGGACTGTCATGCGGGGTGACCTGCAGGGTCTCTGTTCCCGCTCCCCACATAAGAACACAGGATATGGCTAGGCCAAAAAGGAACACCCACGGAGCCATAGGTAGGGGAGTCATACTGCTATATTCTCGCTGGCGGCTGGGTTGGAGACACAGGAAGCAGGAGCCACACTGTTTGCAACCCTCACTTCTCCGCTTGCAGACTCAGCCACCGTCTTCTTGCTAGCCCCCATTTTCTGCTAGCGTAGCCACAGCAGTTATATTAGTGGTCATTGGCTCACTGGTCATGTGGCCAACTAGCCACAGCTGATGGCCAGCCAATCACAGTTGATGGCCATTTACTACCTGAGCCAGCACCTTTCTATGTGAGGCCGAGAGCCTGGAAACTGCTCTCTGGGTCTCTGTCCCCAAATGGACAGATCTGACTAAGAGTAATTATAAAAATCAGTGGCCACTTTGGGGAACTTTTGAGATTCCCAAACTTGATTTTCTTAAAACTAAATTGGATAGTAACAACGTTGTAACTGAGAAAGAGGAATGGAATGCCTATTTGGAGTGGTATATTAAGGCTGCCAAACAGGATTACAAATCTAAAGTTGTCATTTTACAAAATGAAGTCTCAACGAAGACTGTTAAAAAGTCTAAAAGAGATAGAATGGCACCTGAAACCTTGTGCTCTTTCTCTACAGCACTGCCTTGCCCTTCCCCCGCTGTTCCTTTGTTTCACACTCCACCCCTGCTGCCATTTTGCTCTTCATTGTCGCCTCCTCCACTTTCAACTCAACCCCCAGACACACTTCTCTCGAATCTCCTCCTCTCTTCTTCCTCAGAACTTATCAGTACTTTTCCAAGATTAAACCCTCTGGAGATCCTAATAAACCCCACATTTCCTACATCCCCTGGACAACAGCTGAGTTACGAGCCATTATAAAGGAATTTCCTAAGGTAACTGAGAATTCTAATAAGTTTGCTGAGGAATTTGATATTACTATTCAAGCATATCAACCTGGGTTTTCTCATTTGTACTAGCTAATCCATATGTTGGTTGGTGAAGGCCAAGCTAGACATTAGATGAGGATTGTCGGATGAGATCATCCTGAAAGCCTCCAATTATTGGGAGGAAGCCAGGGAACTTGCTCGAAAGCTACATCGAGCAATTCCCAAGGTTTTTCCAAGGTCTATCGATTGGAGCAAAATTCACACTTGCTCACAAAGGCCTGATGAATCTGTTCATGACTATTATAATAGGTTTCAGGTGGTTTTTAAGGAAAATTCTGGTCTTCCTTCAAATATTGACTCCACATGTGTAACTTTTTTTTTAAATTTTTATTGGGGAATATTGGGGAACAGTGTGTTTTTCTAAGACCCATCAGCTCCACGTCAAGTCATTGTTTTCAATCTAGTTGTGGGGGGGGGTGCAGCTCAGCTCCAAGTCAAGTTGTTGTTTTTCAATCTAGTTGTGGAGCGCACAACTCAGCTCCAGGTGAAGTCGCTGTTTTTCAATCTAGTTGTGGAGGGCACAGCTCACTGGCCCATGTAAGAATGGAACCAGCAACCCTGGTGCTATGAGCACTGTGCTCCAACCACTGAGTGAACTGGCCACACACCAGCAGCTCAGCTCTAAGCTCAAGCCATTGTTTCTCACTGGCCCATGTGGGAATCGAACCACCAACCTTGGTGTTACAAGCACGGCACTCCAACCACTGAGCAAACCGGCCACCCCACACATGTAACTTTTAATTCTTTGTCAATGGGCTAATAAAAACCTTTCCGTCCCAGTTAGGAGATCCAGGATGGGATGGGGAACTGTGCCTACACTAGACTTGGTAAATTTAGCTAATGAGCTTCCTAGTACCCTAGATGAGCAACCTAGAAGTCAGATTGCCAAGACTTTTGATTTCAGCCTTGGCAAATGGGAGATCCTGTGGGAAATCAGAGAACTCCAACTTTCTGCCACTATTGCAAGGAGCAAGGACATTGGGAAAGGGATTGCCATAAGTTGAAGTATGCAGCATGCTCTCTGCCAACTAACCAGTCTCTTTCAGGCCTTCCTAATTCCTGTGATGGGACTCTGAGGAATCACAGGGGCTTTTTTACCACTCCTTCCCCTTAATCATCTTGGAGAAACAGGTTTATGTATCTGAACCTATTCCCTTTTGTCTAGTTCCCTTAAGAGATTAACATTAATATTGTTTTCTCCTTAGTTCTTTTGCTCCTACCCATTTATTAGACAGAAACTTCTTAGAGAAGTATCATGCTGGATTTTCTTCCTCCTGAGACTGAGGAAGCCCCTTATGGCTGCTTGACATTAACAGATCACTTCGTGACTCCTCGTGACGATTTGTAGAAAAGTCCTCTCGCTCTGCTTTTGATGTCGGTCAACACTGGACATCAGCTGTTTCCAGACCCATGCATTCTGCCCCATGATGTAAGAGATGACACCCAAAAGAGGTCCTTCTGACATTGAGGTACTAGAGGTTGAACAAACATCAAGGGACAAAAGGCTGGACACTGGGAAACCTGACACTAGAAGATCTGACTGTTGATCAATGATCTTTTTAAAAAAAGATCTTGATCAAGAGGGCGGAATGGTAAAAGTGAACTGGCATCTTAAGATAATTAACCATAGAGCTGGGAGGACTATCGGTGGAGCTGGGCCCCTTGTTAACTCTCTAGTCCTGACTTCCTGTTAAACTTTGAGGTAACTTCTGGGAAGGGGGCTAATAAATAGACTAGCCATTTTGGAATTCGGGCTTTTTTCCTCATGTGGGTGGCAGGATGGAGTGCCGGTCAGAAGTATGCATTCACACACTCCTGGGGTGACCTCGTTCCTTTTCCAGAATAAATCGTTCTTTTAGTGGATTTTTTTTACAGTTATTTTTTGCCAGTCAACACAGTCTTTATGGCATTAACCCTGACTGCTTGCCTTAGCTTGCTTCCCTTGTCAGATCACTCTGCTTGGGGACTGTAGATAATTAAGTGATAAAATATGATGAGTAAATGAAATCACATATATCTTAAGAGGTAAATTAAACTACACACATAAAGCACTTAATGCAGCATCATACGGCATACACTGCAAACATTAGTTCCCAAATGGGTATCGAAAATCTCTTTTAGTACATCATAAAAAAGGTGGCATGAGGAGAACCTCTTGAAATCTCCCCTGGAATTTACAACAAATTGAACAACTATAAATTCCACAAAGGACTCCCTGCACAATATACAGGCAAGAATAAAAGGTGTGCAACTGAAATCACATAAAGGTGGGCAAAATGGGTGAGTGGGGGAGGATGGAAAGGGGAAGTGCGGAGAAGCAGGCCTTGCAGGCCTCAGAACACAAATCAGACTTCTGAGCTCTGAGCTCCAATGATTCCACAGTTACAGCAGTGATGGGACAGGGGAGAATTCAGACTGCTAGCACTCCCCTTATGAACCACAGACCCAGCTGAGGGAACAGCATATAACACGGATGAACCGAATGCTCACGGCAGAGACCTCAGAGCAAAGACTAAGGGAAGAAGGGTGAAAATGGAGGTGTAAGTCCTCACTACCAGGCAGAGAAGAGAAGGCTTAGGTACTGAGTCTAGCCACCCCCTCCCAACCCTCCCAGAGCTTGACCTACCACCACCCTCCCAGTGCTAGAAGCAGGAGTGGTAGCAGTGTCAGATGCAAAAGAACAGAATATTTGCAATTCTGACAACTGTGGCCTGCAGCCACGGACTCACAGCCCAACTACTTCAGGCTAAGGGGAGGAAGCCTTGGGTTCAGGATGGCTGTGGTGGTGGTCGCCGCCATTGCTCTGGACCACCTCTCACAACCCACCCCACCCCTATACCCATCTAACTGGGTGGATTCCTGCAGGAGTAACAGCCGCTGAAACACATAAGCTCACAATTTGGTGCAGGAAGAGCTCTGGAACGTCTGAAGCTCTACACATCCCCCATGGAGGCAGTGCCCTGTGACCCATGCAAACTGTTCACAGAGAAGAATGCCTTTCAGGGGATCCCCCGTTGTGTGAGAAGCTGGAACAGTACACAGAAAATATAACACTACAATGTGAGAGAGAATAAAAGGATACAGTCAGAGAGAAAATAAAACATTCTACCAACACCTACAGGAAAACAAAAGAAAAACCTCTTTCTATCAATGTGTTGCAGAAACCACTCCTGTAGAAGCCTAGGAAGAGAAATAGTAATTCATTAATTGCCATGGATAACGAAGGTAAAAAGACAGCTGAGAAAGAAAATGACAAGTCTCCAGAAAATGAACTTAAACATATGGAAATATGTGACTTAAATAACAAAGAATTCAAGATTGCAGTACTGAAAAAAACTCATCAAGATACAAGAAAACACAGACAGGCAGTTTAATGAACTCAGAAAGACAATCAAAGAACAACATGAACATTTTACCAAAGAGATTGAAATTTAAAAAAGAACCAAATAGAATTTCTGGAGATTTAGATCTCAATTAAAAAAGGAAGAAGAAGAAGAAGAAGGAGGAGGAGGAGGAGGAGGAGGAGGAGGAGGAGGAGGAGGAGAAGAAGAAGAAGAAGAAGAAGAAGAAGAAGAAGGAGAAGAAGAAGAAGAATGTAATAGCCAGCTTAGGTAGTAGAGTTGACCAATGGAGGAAAGAATTAGTGACATCGAAGATAGACAGCTAGAAATGACACAAATGGAACAAGAGAGAGACTTGAGATTTAAAGAAATAAAAGAAATTGACAAGAACTTTCTGATTCCATCAGAAAGAGCAATATAAGAATAATGGGCATACCATAAGGAGAAGAAAGGGAGAAGAGAACAGAGAGTATATTCAAACAGTCAACAAGAATTTCCCAAATTTGAGGAAAAAACTGGATGCTCGAACCCAAGAGCAAATAGAATACCTAATTACCTCAATCCAAACAGTCCTACCCCAAGGCACATTGTATTGAAGCTGTCAAAAATTAACCACAAAGAAAGAATCCTCAAGGGATCCAGGGAAAAGAAGACAGTAACCTACAAAGGAAAGCCCATTAGGTTATCATAAGATTTTTCAGCAGAAACTCTACAAGCCAGGACTCAAATATTGAAACTATTAAAAGAGAGAAATTATAAGCCAAGATTAATATATCCAGCAAAGATATCCTTTAGATATGAAGGAAGAAAAAAGTCCTTTCCAAACATACAGAAACTGTGGGAATTTTCTAACACATGACATGTACAACAAGAAATACTTAAGGAGACTATTCAACCAGCATAAACAGAGATAATTTGAGACAACAAAACATAAAAGGGGGAGAGTAAAGGCCTGAACTGGAATACGAGAATGGAGAAAGTAAGCATGCTCAAAAAAATGGAATACTCTATATAGGAAACATTCTTTTACATAAACTTAATGGTAACCACTCAAAAAAAAAATTCAGAACTGAAATATATAACATAATCAAAGAAGAAACGGAGGGAAAATCATAGAATATCACCAGACTGAAAAAAACAGACAGCAACAACAAGGCAAAGAAACAAAGGAGACACAGTCTTACCAAAAAAGCAAAGATAGAATGATAGGAAATCCTCATGGTTCAATAACCACCCTAAATGTAAATGGACTGAACTCACTAATTAAAAAGGGGCAGAGTATCAGATTGGATCAAAACTCTAAACCCAACCATATGCTGCTTCCAAGAAACAAAATTGAGCTAAAAATAATAAGTATAGACTCAAAGTGAAAGGGTGGAAATTGACAGTCCAAAAAAATGGTAATCCAGAGAAAATCACGTGTAGCTATACTGATATCAGATGAAACAGACTCGAGGATAAAAATGGTAACAATAAACAGAGATGGACATTTCATGATGACGTTTCATGATGATAAAGGGGACTATACAATAGGAAGACATAACAGTCATCAATACTTATGCCCCCAATTAGGGAGCAACGAAATATACCAAGCACCTAATAACAGAACTAAAAGGAAAATCTGACTAAAACACAATTATAGTAGTGGACCTAAATACATCACTGAGAGCTATAGAAAGATCATCCAAACAGAAAATAAATAAATAGCAGCCCTAAATGACACATTAGATGAAATGGACATAATTGACATTTAAGGAGCATGTCAGCCTAGAATATCACACTACACATTCTTTTCTAGTATACGTAGAACAGTCTCAAGGATAGACTATATATTGGGACATAAAACTAGCCTCAGCAAATTTGAGAGTGAAATCATATCAAGCACATTCTCTGATCACAAGTGTTTGAAATTGGATATCAAATGCAAAAAGAAAGAAGGAAAAAACACAAATATATGGATACTAAACAATATACTTTTAAAGAACGACCATATCAAAGAAGAAATAAGAGGAGAGATCAAAAGGTACACAGAAACAAATAAGAATGGAACACATCTTACCAAAATTTTTGGGATGCAGCGAAAGCAGTTTTAAGAGGGAAATTTATATGATTGTAGGCCTAACTCAAGAAAGAAGAAAAATCCCAGATAACTAACCTCACATTACAACTTAAAGAACTAGAAAAAGAACAAATAAAACCCAAGGTCAGCAGAAGAAAGGAAATGATAAAAATTAGAGAAGAACTAAATGAAATAGAGAAGAAAAAGACAAGAGAAAAAAATTACTGTGACAAAAAGCTTGTTCTTTGCAAAGATTAATAAAATTGACAAACTCTTGGCTAGACTCACTAAGATAATAAGAGAAAAGACGCAAATAAACAAAATCAGAAATGTAAGAAGGGAAGTTATCACGGATTTCACAGAAACACAAAAGATCATCCAAGAATACTATGAAGGACTATATGCCACCAAATTCAATAATCTAGGAGAAATGGACAAGTTTTAGAACAATATAGCCTTCCTAGGATGAATCCTGAAGAACTGGAAAATCTAAACATAGTGATCACCAGTAAGGAAATTGAATCAATCATCAGACACTTTCTCAAAAGCAAAAGTCTGGGACCAAATGGCTTCACTAGTGAATTCTACCAAACATTCCAAGAGGATATAATACCTGTCCTACTCAAACTCTTCCAAAAACTGAATAAGAGACAATACTCCCTAACTCATTTTATGAAACCAACATAACCATGATACCAAAACCTGGTAAGAATAACACAAATAAAGAAAACTGCAGACCAATATCTCTGAAGAATACAGATGCAAAAATCCTAAACAAAATTCTAGCAAATCGAATGCAACAATGCATTAAAAAGATCATACATCACGACCAAGTGGGGTTCATCCCAGGAGCACAAAGTAAGTTCAACATCTGCAAATCCATCAATGTGATACATCACATAAACAAAATAAAGGACAAAAATCATATGATTATATCAATTGATGCAGAAAAAACATTTGACAAGATACAACATCCATTTATGATTAAAACATTTAATAAAATAGGTATAGAAGGAAAATACTTTAACATCATAAAGGCCATATATGACAAGCCCTCAGCTAATCTCATAATTAATGGTGAAAAACTGAAGCCCTTTGCTCTACGTTCAGGAACACGACAGGGCTGTCCTCTATCACCTCTACTTTTCAACATACTGTTGGAAGTCCTTGCCAGAGCAATCGGGAAAGAGAAATAAATAAAAGGCATCCAAATTGGGAATGAAGAAGTTAAATTGTCACTCTTTGCAGATGACATCATGCTTTATATAGAAAACCCTAAAGACTCCACCAAAAAGCTATTAGAAACAATCAACGAATACAGTAAAGTTGATGGCTACAAAGTCAATGTACAAAAATCCATTGCATTCCTATATACTAACAATGAAATCTCAGAAAAAGAAATAGAAAAAACAATTCCTTTTGCAATTGCAGCTAAAAGAATAAAATACTTAGGAACAAACTTAACCAAGGATGTGAAAGACCCATATGATGAAAACTATAAGACATTATTAAAAGAAACTGAAGAAGACACAAAGAAATGGAAAGACATTCCATGCTCATGGATTGGAAGAATCAACATAGTTAAAATGGCCATATTATGCAAAGCAATATACAGATTTAGTGCAATCCCCATCAAAATCCCAATGGCATTTTTTAAAGAAATAGAACAAAAAATCATCAGATTTGTTTGGAACCACAAAAGACCCCGAATAGCCAAATCTATCTTAAGAAAAAAGAACAATACTGGAGGTATCACATTCCCTGACTTTAGCTTGTACTACAGGACTACAATAATCAAACCAGCATGGTATTGGCAGAAAAACAGACACATAGACCAATGGAATAGAATTGAGAACCCAGAAATAAAACCACATAAATATGGACAGATAATTTTTGACAAAGAAGCAAAAAACATACAATGAAGAAAAGACAGCCTCTTCAATAAATGGTGCTGGCAGAATTGGAAAGCCACGTGCAAAAAAAATGAAACTGGACTGCTCTCTGTCACCATGTACCAAAATTAATTCAAAATGGATCAAAGACTTAAGCATAAGACCTGACACAATAAACTGCATAGAAGAAAACATAGGTGCTAAACTTATGGACCTTGGGTTCAAAGAGCATTTTATGAATTTGACTCCAAAGGCAAGGGAAGTAAAAGCTAAAATAAATGAATGGGACTATATGAAACTTAAAAGCTTCTGCACAGCAAAAGAAACCATCGGCAAAATAAAGAGGCAACCAACTGAATGGGAGAAGATTTTTGCAAACAGTGCCTCCGATAAGGGGCTAATATCCAAAATATACAAGGAACTCGTACAAGTCAACAAGAAAAAAACAACAAGCCTTCCAATTAAAAAACAGGCAGAGGCCCTGAAGAGACATTTCTCCAAGGAGGACATACAAATGGTGAATAGACATTTGAAAAAATGGTCAACATCACTAATCGTCAGAGGAACGCAAATAAAACTCACAATGAAATAACACCTCACCCAAGTTAGAATGGCTATCATCAACAAGACAAATAATAACAAGTGTTGGAGAGGCTGTGGAGAGAAAGGAACCCTCATATACTGTTGGTGGGAATGAGGATTGGTGCAGCCACTATTCAAGGCAGTGTGGAGCTTCCTCAAAAAATTAAGAATAGAATTACCATATGACCCATCAATCCCTCTCCTGGGTATCTACCCAAAATATCTGAAAACATTTATCCGTAAAGACATAGCCTTCCCTGTGTTCAGGCCCCAGTGTTCATTGCAGCTTTATTTACAGTTGCCAAGACGTGGAAACAACCAAAGTATCCTTTGATAGATGAATGGATAAAGAAGTTGTGGTATATTTACACAAGGTAATACTATTCAGTCTTAAGAATAGATGAATAGTACCAATTGTGACAACATGGCTGGATCTTGAGATTATAATGCTATGTGAAATAAGTCAGACAGAAAAAGTAGAGAACCATATGATTTCACTGATAAATGGTATATAAAACTAAAAACAAGCAAAGAGCAAGATAAACAAATGAAGAAACAAAATCTCATAGACACAGACAAAAGTTTAGTGGTTACTAGAGGTGAAGGGGTTCGGGGGGTTCTAGAAGAGGGTAAATGGGGTCAAATATATGGTGATGGAAGGAGAAGTGACTCTGGGTGTTTAACACAATAATGTGAGATGTAGATAATGTATTACAGAATTGTATACCTGTCTGGGTGGTGAACACACAGTGTGATTTATGGATGATGTGATACAGAATTGCACACCTCAAATCTATGTAATTTTACTAACAATTGTCACCCCAATAAATTAAAAATAAATTTAAAAAACCAAAACAAAACAAAACAACAACAACAAAAAAACTCCCAAAAAAAAAAAAATTTGAAAAAAAAAAAAGAATTGTATACCTGGAATCTATGTAACTTTACTAATAATTGTCACCCCAATAAACTATCATTTTTTAAAAAAAGAAAATCTCTAACAAAATCTACCATCCATTCCATGCTTTTACTTTTTATTTTGCACATTTCGATATTTGTAATTTTTAAAACCAGCCATGAATTAACCTTATTTTAAAAATTAAAACAATGAAATAAGCCAGCCACAAAATGAAAAGTACCATATGATTCCACTGATATGAAGTACCTGGAGTAGTCAAAATCATAGGTACTAAATTTAGAGTGGTGATTGCTGGGGGCTCAGGGTAGGATGGAATTTGGAGTTACTGTTTAATGGGTAAGGAGTTTCAATTTGGGAAGATGAAAAATTTTTTGAAGATTAATAGTGTTGACAGTTGCATAACAATGTGAATGCACTTAATGTCACTGAGTTGTATACTTAAAATTGTTAAGACGGTAAATTCTGTGTTAGGTGTATTTTATCACAATTGAATTTTTTAAATGAAAATTAAAAAATTAAAATATAAATAAAAATGTTTCTCACCCTTCCTTTTGTCCTTGTTAGAAGATTTCTGCCTCCCTTTCGTCTCCCATTCACTTATTTTCCATTGTGCTACTAGAATGGTGAATCTGACCACAACACTTCCCATTAACCACTATAAGATACAATGCAATCTTCAGCCTGACATGCCAGGCTCTTCACCTAAAGCCCCTCCCTCGACTCATCCTCTAACACTGTCCTATTTTGTATCTCTGGTGAAGCCATACCAAATCGCTCTTATTTTTCCAAACATGGTATTTAATGACTTCTTGTCTTTCCCTAAAATGCTTTCTCAGAGTCCCTTATCTCCCAGAGGAACACCTCATCCTTCAAGACTAGGCATAGTGTCTGTTTTGTGGATCCTTCTTTGACACAGCCCCACTTCAAGCCAAGCAGGACACTGACTCTTTTGTACCACCACCACTCTACCTGGTAAAGTACTCCAGCACTACAGGTAGTACGCTGCATTGCAATGGTTTGTTTATATGTCTGTGATCATCACTAGACTGGAAGGACCTCAAAGCCTCATTCATGTTGTATGCCCAAGGTTTAGAGCACAGTCCCTGCTATGTAGAAAT
Source organism: Rhinolophus ferrumequinum (assembly GCF_004115265.2). Taxonomy (NCBI): domain Eukaryota; kingdom Metazoa; phylum Chordata; class Mammalia; order Chiroptera; family Rhinolophidae; genus Rhinolophus; species Rhinolophus ferrumequinum. The sequence continues at coordinate 41,241,738 of NC_046284.1, forward strand.
TGATTAATATATTGTGGAGTGAGTAAATGAATATAGAAAAGTGGAAGCATAGATTTGTTCATTGTTATCCCCATTTTCACCACTACTATCAATAAAAATCCTTTAAAAAAATCCTTTAAGGGACTCTGTGTTGTTAGGGCAGCAGGCAGACCAATACTTGATGATGGAAAAGGAAAGGGGTGAGCATCCTCAAATGCCTAAAATCTCTGCCTTCCTTGTTCTCTCCTGTACTAAAGAAACTACATCAGTCTTGGAGCCAAAGATGTTTCCATTCCTAGTACCTTATCTGACTGATAAGGGATTCAAAATTGGGGAAAGGGGTAGAAATGGAGAGGAGTCACTGAGGAAAATGAGAAATTTATTCTGGTCTTTCCATGTTGGTAGTAAACTTTGTTTTTCATAGAAATGCTATTATATATGTTGTACACACTATTTCAAGCACATTATGGGTTAAGTAGCCTTGGGTAGACTGGTTTGGGAATATGCCCATAATTTATAACATGGGGAAATTGTTTCTGAGTTAAAAAAAAAAAGCACCTTTGGAACTTAATTTGGAGACTTCCTGAATTCTTTTTGGAAGTACAGTGAATATATCAATGGGAATCTAGAGATATATGAAAATGAAGAGTTCTAATCAGGGGAAAAGTGATCATGGCTATATTTAGCTGTAACAGTATAGGTATTATGACTAGATTATACCAATCTTATTCTGTAGCTCTCAAAATATCCATTATTATGACTAGTATTATATTCTATAACAAGGTAATTGCAATAAAGTTGAAAAATGTAAGTTTCCATTTTAAACCAGTCTCATAAAGTTCCCTCATCCAATATAACCTATGTGTGTCATACACAATGCCTGCAACTTTACTTCAGGACAGAAGCAGCCTGTAAAAGTAACGCACCCTCTCTCAAGCACTTTTCCAGCAAAATGTCAGACCATGAAAATGACTCACTGAGTTACAGTTTGTCATCAGGGTAAAATATTCCCTGAAATAAAACAGTCTTCTGTAGGGACCCTCTGTGAATAAACAGATGCATTTAAAAGTTCATATGACCTAAATGGTTATTTCTGGCCCTTCCCTTTCCCACATCCAAATATTTGTGATATATTACGGCACAGTTGAAGGCTACAAGGCAATATCCATGATTTGAGAGGAAACAGTTCATTAACTGACACTACATAGAAAAGTTGAAGAAACAGGCTTTCTTCTTAAAAAAATAGAAGCAGGATTCTAAAACTGCTTTTAAGAATCACCATCTTTTTTCTGATAGAAAAAAACAATCATGAATATCTGTCAAATACTAATGACAGTCTGTCAATCACACCCCAACCCCACCCCTCCCTGTTTTCAAGGGCTTGCCTTCTTATTGTAAAACTAGCTTTTAACTATTTCCAAAGCAACAGAATTATATTGCTGCTATGTGTGACTGAAATGTGTGACAGGTTGTTTGGATTACAATTCCAAGGCCCCAGTTATGACCCTACCAGTGAACGCACTCTCCTCATTCAATAGAGCCTTGTGTCTACATAATATCAAACAAATTGTAGAGCACTAAACAAATAATGAGCTGATTCAGTAACCTGTGCAGTGTCTCAGGTCATGCCTACATTATTCGGAGAGGCACAGTCAAGCCTGCCCCACGGCAACACTGAAGTTGAGGAATTACCCTCCCACATTTCATCTTGATACACAGTACTGAACATATAGAACATATTCATTCACTAAATACTTAAATAAATGAACCTTAAGAAAAGACTCTCATGTCTTTCTGAGATGGACTAAAGTCATCTGATTTTTACCTATTTTAACCATCTGATTCATACTCATTTAAAGGAATCACCTATTCAGACATACAATATTTTTTTAATGTTCCCCACAGGGACATCTTAGGCTAAGGCAAATCAAGGGGATTGCTCTGGTTGTCTGCTGACTCAGGGCAAAGCTGGATTCAAAAAAAGGGATATATTAAGGGTGGGTCCTGTGGAGGATAGAAGGGGTAGGCAATGGGCTGAAGTGTTTAGGGAAGATGACAGAAGATATGGGCCTCAGTCCCTGCTTTTTAAGAGGGGTACACTTGGCCTCTGTACCTCTGCTTCTCTCTCTCTGAACCCATGTTTTCATCCTTCCCTCCAATCTTAAAACAATATGTGCACCCAATAATTGTCCAAGCTCAACTTTCTACCTTTCCTACGAACATTTCTGGCACTGTCACATTTAGCATGGACATCTCTACTGACTAATATAGCCAGTGTCGTGGCTTGTTTACACAAATGGATTATGATTTACCTGAAAAGAGTGACCTTGACTTCTTCTCTTTTTTTTTTTTTTTAAATTTATTGGGGTGACAATTGTTATTAAAATTACATAGATTTCAGGTGTGCAATTCAATATCACATCATCTATAAATTACATTATGTGTTCACCACCCAGAGTCAGTTCTCCTTCCATCACCGTATATTTGATCCCCCTTACCCTCATTTCCCACCCCCAACCCCTTTACCCTCTGGTAACCGCTAAATTACGTTCCCCAGATTAATTTTCAAACCCCGTGGCCATCCTGTGGTCACCGAATGCCCTTCAATCCCTTCACCCGCCCCCCCCCCCGCCCATCTAGCAATCCTCAGGTTTTCCTCTTTGTCTCCAACACTGTTTCTGGTTAGTTCATTCACTTATTCTTTTCTTTAGATTCCGCAAATAAGTGAGATCATATGGTACTTATCTTTCTCTGTCTGACTTATTTCACTTAACATAATGTTCTCTAGGTCCATCCATGTTGTTGCAAATGGTAAGATTTCTTTCTTCTTTATGGCTGCGTAATACTCCATTGTATAAATGTACCACAGTTTCTTAATCCAGTCATCTACCGATGGGCATTTTGGTTGTTTCCATGTCTTGGCTATTGTGTATAGTGCTGCAATAAACATAGGAGTGCATAAAGATTTTTGAATTGGAGTTTTGGATTTCTCCGGATAGATACCTAGGAGTGGGATTACTGGATCATAGGGTAGTTCCATTTTCAGAGTTTTGAGATACCTCCATACTGTTTTCCATAGTGGCTGCACCAATCTGCAATCCCACCAACAGTGCACAAGCGTTCCCTTTTCTCCACATCCGCACCAGCACTTGTTGTTTGTTGATTTATTGATGATAGCCATTTTGACTGGGGTGACGTGGTATCTCATTGTGGTTTTTATTTGCATTTCTCTGATGATTAGTGAGGTTGAGCATTTCTTCATATGTCTGTTTGCCATCTGTATGTCCTTTTTAGAAAAATGTCTCTTTAAGTCCTCTGCCCATTTTCTAATTGGGTCGTTTGTTTTTTTGGAGTTGAGTTGAGTGAGTTTTTCATAGATTTGTGATATTAATCCCTTATCAGATATATCATTGGCAAATATCTTTTCCCATTCAGTAGGATCCCTTTTTGTTTTATTGATGGTTTCCTTTGCTGTGAAAAAACTTTTTAGTTTGATATAATCCCACATGTTTATTTTTTCTCTTACTTCCCTCGAGCGAGGGTATATATCAGTAAAAATCTTACTCCGGGTAATGTCTGAGAAGTTTCTTCCTATGTTTTCTTCTAGGTATTTTATGGTTTCAGATCTTACATTTAAGTCTTTAAGCCATTTTGAATTTATTTTTGTATATGGTGTAAGGAGGTGGTTCAGCTTCATTTTTTTGCATGTGTCTGTCCAGGTTTCCCAGCACCATTTATTGAATAGACTGTCTTTACTCCATCGTACATTCTTGCTTCCATTGTCCTAGATTAAATGGCCATATAGGCGTGGATTTATTTCTGGACTCTCTATTCTGTTCCATTGATCTATGTGTCTGTTTTCATGCCAGTACCATGCTGTTTTGATTACTGTAGCCTTGTAGTATAATTTGAAGTCAGGTATTGTTATACCTCCCACTTTGTTCTTATTTCTCAAGATTGCCTTTGCTATTCGGGGTCTTTTATGGTCCCATATAAATTTTAGGATTATATGTTCTATTTCTGTGAAAAACGACGTTGGCAGTTTGATAGGAATTGCATTGAATACGTATATTGCCTTAGGCAGTATGGACATTTTAACTATATTAATTCTTCCTATCCATGAACATGATATGTGTTTCCATCTATTTATATCTTCCTGCATTCCTTTCTTCAGTGTCTTATAATTTTCTGAGTACAGATCTTTTACTTCTTTGGTTAAATTTATTCCCAGGTATTTTATAGTCTTTGGAATGATTGTAAATGGGATTGTTTTTTTAATTTCTCCTTCTGATGTTTTATTATTGGTATATACAAATGCAACTGATTTCTGAATATTAATTTTGTATCCTGCTACTTTACTAAATTCATCTATCAGCTCTAATAGTTTCTTAGTGGAGTCTTTAGGGTTCTCTATATATAGTATCATATCATCTGCATACAATGATAATTTTACTTCCTCCTTACCAATTTGAATGCCTTTTATTTCTTTTTCTTGTCTGATTGCTGTGGCCAGAACTTCCAGCACTATGTTGAATAGAAGCAGAGATAGTGGGCAACCTTGCCTTGTTCCTGATCTTAGGGGGAATGGTTTTAGCTTTTCCACATTGAGTATGATGTTAGCTGTGGGTTTGTCATATATGGCCTTTATTATGTTGAGATATGATCCCTCTATTCCCACTTTCTTAAGGGTTTTTATCATAAATGGCTGTTGGATTTTATCAAATGCTTTTTCTGCATCTATTGATATGATCATGTGATTTTTATTTTTCATTTTGTTAATGTGGTGTATCACATTAATTGATTTACGGATGTTGAACCACGCTTGCATATCAGGGATGAATCCCACTTGATCACGGTGTATGATCTTTTTAATGTATTGCTGAATTCTGTTCGCTAATATTTTGTTGAGGATTTTTGCATCTATGTTCATTAGAGATATCGGCCTGTAGTTTTCTTTTTTTGTGGTGTCTTTGTCTGATTTTGGGATCAGGGTGATAGTGGCTTCGTAAAAAGTGTTTGGGAGTCTTCCTTCCTTCTGGATTTTTTGGAAGAGCTTGAGGAGAATAGGTGATAATTCTTTTTTGAACGTTTTGTAAAATTCACCTGTAAAGCCATCTGGTCCAGGGCTTTTGTTTGTTGGGAGACTGTTGATTACTGATTCAATTTCCGTGGTGGTAATCAGTCTATTCAGGTTTTCTGTTTCTTCTTGAGTTAGCCTTGGAAGGTTGTGCGCCTCTAGAAAATTGTCCATTTCTTCCAAATTGTCAAATTTGTTGGCATATAGTTGCTCATAGTAACTTCTTAAAACTTTTTGTATTTCTGCCGTGTCCGTTGTCACTTCCCCTCTTTCATTTCTGATTTTATTAATTTGAGTCCTCTCTCTCTTTTTTTCATGAGTCTGGCTAAAGGTTTGTCGATTTTGTTTATCTTCTCTAAGAACCAACTCTTGGATTCATTGATCTTTTGTTTGTTTTTCTGGTTTCTATTTCATTGATTTCTGCTCTGATCTTTATTATCTCCTTCCTTGTGCTCCCTTTGGGCTTATTTTGCTGCTCTTTTTCCAAATCCCTTAAATGTGAAGATAAACTGTTGATTAGTGATGTTTCTTGTTTCTTTAGGTAGGCCTGCAGTGCTATGAATTTCCCTCTTAGGACTGCTTTCGCGGCATCCCATGGATTTCGGGTCGTCGTGTTTTCATTTTCGTTTGTCTCGAGATATCTTTTGACTTCTTCCTTGATCTCCTGCTTGACCCATTCATTATTTAGTAAAAAGTTATTCAGCCTCCATGAATTGGTGTGTCTTCCAGTTTTTTTTCCTGTAGTTCATTTCTAATTTCATAGCATTGTGATCAGAGAAGACAATTGGTATGATTTCAATTTTCTTAAATTTATCAAGACTTGTTTTGTGGCCTAACATATGGTCTATCTTGGAAAATGTTCCATGTGCGCTTGAGAAAAACGTGTATTTTGCAGCATTGGGATGAAATGTTCTGAAAATATCGATTAAATCCAAGTGGTCCAATGTATCATTTAAGGCTGTTGTTTCCATATTGATTTTCTGTCTGGAAGACCTGTCCCTTGTTGTCAGAGGTGTGTTGAAGTCTCCTACAATAATAGTGTTACTGTTGATCTCTGTCTTTATGTCAGTCAGTACCTGTTTTACATACTTAGGTGCTCCTATGTTGGGTGCATAGATGTTTACTAGGGTTATGTCCTCTTGTCGGATCGATCCCTTTATTATTATATAGTGTCCATCTTTATCTTTTAGTATGTTCTTCATTTTAAAGTCTATTTTGTCAGATGTAAGTATTGCAACTCCAGCTATTTTCTCGTTTCCATTTGCATGAAATATCATACTCCAACCCTTCACTTTCAGCCTGTGTTTGTCTTTTGTTCTGAGGTGAGTCTCTTGTATACAGCATATACAAGGGTCTTGCTGTCTTATCCAGTCAGCCACCCTATGTCTCTTGATTGGAGCATTTAATCCATTTACATTTAAAGTGATTATTGATAGGTACATAGTTATTGGCATTTTTAAATTTGTAGTTAGGTTGTTTTGATCTTTCTTCTATTTACAGAAGTCCTTTTAGTATTTCTTGCAATGCTGGCTTGGTTGTAATAAATTCCTTTAGCTTCTTTTTTTCTGGAAAGCTCTTTATCTCTCCATCAACTTTAAGTGATAGCCTTGCTGGATAAAGCAATCTAGGTTGTAGGCCTTTGTTTTCCATCACTTTGAGTATCTCCTGCCACTCCCTCCTGGCCTTCAATGTTTCTGTAGAAAAGTCATTTGATAGTCTTATGGGAGTTCCCTTGTATGTAACCCTCCGTCTTTCTCTTGCTGCTTTTAGGATTCTCTCCTTGTCTTTAAGCTTTGCCATTTTAACTATAATGTGTCTTGGTGTGGATCTGTTTGGGTTAATCCTGGTTGGAACTCTCTGCACTTCCTGGGCTTGTATGTTGGTTTCCTTCATCAGGTTGGGGAAGTTTTCAGACATTATTACTTTGAATATGTTCTCAATCCCTTGCTTACTCTCACCTTCTGGTATTCCTATGATGCGCATGTTGTTGCGCTTGATGTTATCCCAGAGGTCTCTGAAGCCATCCTCATTGTTTTTCATTCTTTTTTCTTTCTGTTGTTCCGTTTGGGTGATCTCTGCTACCTTGTCTTCTAAGTCGCTGATTCGATCCTCTGCTTCATCTAGCCTGCTGGTAATTCCTTCAAGTGAGTTCTTAATTTCGGTAATTGTGTTCTTTAGTTCTAACTGGTTGTTTGTTATGATTTCTACATCCTTCTTTATGTTTTCTCTAAGCTCATTCGTTATGCTTTCTACATCCTTCTTTATGTCTTCTCTAAGCTCCTTAAACATTCTTATCACCAGTGTTCTGAACTGTGTCTCTGAAAGGTTGGTTACGTCTGCTTCATTTGGTTCCAGTTGTGGAGGCTTCTGTTCTTTTATTTGGGACGTGTATCTTTGTTTCCCCATTCTGGCTGACTGTGTTTATTTTGATATATTAGGTAGATCCCCTAGAGTTCTTAGTTCTTGCTAGGTTATCTTATGTAGTATGTGTCCTTTATATTTGACTCGCACAGCGTCGTCCTCCTCTGCATGTGCTCCAAAGGTGACTCTTGTGTTGTGTACACTGTCCCGTTCAAGAAGATCTTTAATTGCTTTTTGCTTGTGAGTAGGTGGGGTTAACTCCTGGGCTGACCCGTTGTGAGACTTGGCTCTGCCCTTCGCAGGGCGCTCTGCTGCGTGAGGGTTGACCACCCAAATGTGGTTTGGCCTCTATGGGTTCCAGTGCCTGCAGAGAACCCCCTCTGGGTGTGTGACCTGGAGGTCAAACCCGGCAGCACTCTGGTTTGGTCTGGAGTTGGCCCCTGGATATGCTGAATCACGTGCCTCTCAAGCTGGGCCCCAGCAGGACAGTTTAAGCACAAAGCAAATCACCAAGCACAACAGCAACGACAACAGCAAAGAAAAAAATCAAATACATTCACATGCAAAAAACAGCCGATAACCCCCACTCGTCACAGGCAAAGATATCGAAGATATAAAGACAAAGCAAAACAAAACAAAACAAAGCAAAACAAGAAGCAGCGACAGTCCAGGCCTAAGCCCACCAAGCAATGTCCAGGTTGTCCTCTGCTGTACCAAAGAGCCCCCTGCTTATTGCGCAGGCAGAGCCGGTCACCTGGTGCCCAGAGAGACTTTGGGACTGCAGACTTAAATGCGTGGGCCCGAGGGGTCTGGATGATAGTTTTTACAAAATCAGTGCAGTTTCTGCCCTTGCCTGTACATATGCAAACTGAGAGTGGCACCACCGGCCCCGTGTCCAGAACTCCTGAGACTTAAGGCACTTCTTCAGTGTGTGTGTGTGAGTGCCGGCGGGAGATTTCTGATCTGCTGAAAACCCAGACCTGCGCCTGCCTCACTGCTGATCTCGGGGTGTGTCTCTGCAGCTGCACCCGCCCCGCCCTAGGCAGGCCAGAAAGGGTGGGGGCTGGGGATGGAAGAGTCTCTTCTCTCCCAGCACAGCCAAAATCACACACACTTCCCAGTCTCCCTGGGCCAGGGCTGCCCGCCAGGCCTCCCAGAGTCTGAGCTTCACGGCTCCTCTGCAATCTGCCGCCACTCCTCAGTTCAGGGGCCGGCTCAAGTCTCTGGAAGGGCAGGGTAGGACTGGAAGAGCGGGGCGGGGGAGGGGCCCAGGTGTGGAGACTGTGTTCTTTGTCTGCCCTCGGGCGACTCCGTCCGCCCTCCCGGCGGGAGAGATCAGCCGTGGGACGCAGGGAAAGAGCCCACCTCCTGGTCTCTGCGCTCTCTGCTCCGCCCTGGGCTCCTGTGCGTGCCTGGCACAGCAGGTCTCACCTCGGTTCTCGGTTTTCGCCCCCGCCAGCCGAGGCTCCATTGCGGGCTGGGCTCTCCCGCCGCTGCCGGCCGGGCGCTTTCACTCCGCTCCTCTTTTTCATTCCCCTGCTCGCCCAATTATCGCAACTTCAAGTACTCCTTAGCTTCAAGTAAACCACGAATCTCCCCGCTGTTCTGTGCGATGAGCAAAAAGTTCCTTGATGGGTTATAGGTCTTGTTTGCAAGAAGATCCGGAGGAGAGCTCAGAAAGTGCGCCCTGCTGCCGCCATTTCTATGACGTCACCTCAAGGAGTGGAATTGTTGTTTAAGTCACCACTGACTGGATCCTGAGGCTTTCATGCATTTTGTCACCCAGGTCCTTCTCCCCTGGCTCCACTATACCTCCAGCCCCACCAGGAAGACAGTGTCAGGACGGATGGATTGGCAGGTGGCAGCTCACCTTGCTCCTGAGACAGCAGCAGGAGACTGTGAAGGTGAGTCAGGTACAGAAGGCTGCTCCGGTTTGAGCAAACCTTAGGGAAACGGCACTTGACTGAAAAGGAAGAAGCAGACGAGGAGCAGGTGGAGCTGGAAAGGTTTCATTCCTCGGCGCTGCGAGGGCGAGCCGGTGGACAACTTGGGCTCGCAGTGAGTTTCTCGTCCTCGGCTCGCGGGGCTCAGCCTGAGCCGCGGTCCTCGCGGGGTCGCCCACCAGCCGTCTGTCCGGCGGTCCCGGTGGCCTCCGGCTCTTGCGCCTCGGGTCTCCGCAGCCAGCGGCACAAGTGGCCTGTCTCTAGCCGCCTCGGGAAGCCGGGGTCGTCAGCAGCGTCCCCTCTCGGAGCAGATCCATCTCCGCTCCCGGCCTCCCCGGCGCACAGCTTCCTCCCGGCTCCTCCCACCGCCAGCCAGCGAGCGAGCGAGGGACCAGTGACAGAAGGGCTCCTTTCACTGGAGCTGCAGGACCTGCAGCAGGCCCGGCCCTGGCGCCAGCCCCGACGGCGGCCCCGCCACCTCCGCTCTGCTGGTCCTGAGCTTCACCTCCTCCGGGGGCTCGGTTAACCTCCTGGCGCAGCAAGGTGCCTGTGCTGTTCCCGGCGAGGAGGGAGGAGGGAGGCGCGAGGAGGTGACGGCTCCACTGTGGTCAGTGTAGAAGGGCCCCCAAAACCAAGAATTCAGCTTTCAGAAGCATCCACCAAAGGGCAGCGCGAGCCTGGAGCACCCTGGGTTCATGGTGTACCTTTCTGTTACCATGCAGCAGCCTACCTTGACTTCTTCTTAAAGTAGCTGTACAACGCTTCTCCTAATGTTTCTGCTAGATGTTTTAACTTGCTCTTCTTTGCTTACTATTATGCATGGGACTTTCTGACAAGGAAAACAATAAAAACATGACTCTGCTTTCCCTAAGATTTTGTCATCAACTTATTTCTCTTCTTACTATGTTCTTTTCTTAGATAATATTATCCAACCCCAGGATTTCAACTATCAACCATGAAGATGGTTTCTAAATGGCCATCTTCAGTTCCAATTTTGCCACAAATCCCAGTCCTACCTCTCAAAAGTGACTGATGACTTGGATAACCTGCTGTCATCTCATACTTGCCCTCAGAACAAAATCCCCCTCTTTCTCCCAAATTGATTTTTGCTCCCTGGCATACAGATTTCTGCTAATTGAATTCTCCAAATTATTCTATGTAGTTTATTACAACAAATATTAATTGGGTGCTTACCACGAACAAGACATTTAGCCCAGAAATCGTGCTGGCATCTTTAAATCTTCCTTCTAAATCTTCCCTCTCATGCTCTGTCTTCAGTCCATCCTGAAGTTCAGTAAGTTCTTCCTTTGAAATAGCACCCATATCCAAACCTTCCTTTCTATTCCCTTTGCTGCCCACTCTAGCAGTCCCAGAACTCATGATCTTAAACTTGCATTATAATAGCCTTCTAGCTGGTCTCCATCCTAGTATCTCCTTATTTCATTGCAGTTGTTCTCAAACTTTGATGCACACTAGGAATGCCTGGGGATCTTTTCAAAATCCTAAGGCCTGATCTACATCTCATCCCATTAAACTGGAACCTCTGGGATTATAACTGAGACATCAGTATTGTGTAAAGCCCTCAATTGCATCCAAGTTGCAAACTAGTGCTTATTCCATTTTAGTCACCACTGTCAGGACTTCTACAAACACTGCTTTAATTATGGCTCTAAACTTTTAATAAGCCTCCATTGACCAACTTCAATGCTCCTTACAATCTGACTCAATTCTATCTCATGAAACCTATGCCTTCCTACTTCCATGCTCACCTGCAGTAATGCTTTTCTTCTGCCTATCCAAATCTTACTCATCCTTCAAGGTCCAGTTCATCCATGAAGAAGCTTTCCCTAAGGAATCCAGACCACATGATTATCTACATTTTGATCACCTATGACACTTTTGGCTTATGTAGTCATTTCCTAAGTATCACCTTGTATTGTAATAATATTTTCTGCTTATATGTCTCATTTTCCTAATTAGATTTTAAGTCCTGGGGACATAGTCTACATCTACAGTATGCCCCCATTGTACTTATTCCAGTGCTATGAACACATTATACATATTCAATAAATATATTGATTGGTTTATGTCTATCCTATCATAAAGAATATTTCAATCAACATGCAACAAACTTTACATGTTTGTGCCATATTGAAATATTATAAAATTAGCAGTATGTTTAATCTCTACTCTTGTCAGTAGACACACTGACAGAAAACAGAAAAACATCACTTTCAAATGGGACTGTTTTACACACCTCCTGGGTATAGCTAAGGCATGTAGATATACTGTATATAATAAACCCAAGGGAGTCTATTAACAATTCAACATTTCCTGTTCATGTGGGAATGCTAATTCCATTTATCAAACAAGGATAGAAACATTGTTCCTTTAGACTGATCCTTCCCTTTTGGCTCCTCAGGTCCCAAGGCTATACCCACTAGTGGAGCCAGAGAAGGGAGAATATCCTCCCACTGACCTTCTGACCACTTGATCAGAAAATCAGGCTGACAATGAAGATTTCTGTGTTCAGCAATGTTGAAATGGGCCATTCGTAACTGGAGGTCATTGTGGTATAGTTCAAAAACCACTAGAGCTGGTGTCAGAGGAGCTGGATTCAAATCCCAGCTCTGTAACATAATTGTCTTGTGAGTTTAAGCAAATCCATGGGCCTGTATGGATCTCAATTTCCTCATCAGCAAAATGGAGTTAGTAATAAATAGCATAATGTTTGGGGAATTATTAAATAAGATGTAACTGTCCCTAGAACATAGTAGGCACTCAATAAACGTTAGCATACTTGAATAATAATAAAAATGCTACAATATGTTATTTGCTCATTTAGCATAAAATATAAATATTTTAACAAAGGGGAGTTGTCAGATTTCCCAATGAATGTTTCATACATTTTATTTTTTTAATCTTTTATTAACATAAATTTAAATTTTTTAATTTTTTAATTTTTTTCTTCTACATTTTTAAAAATAGTTTTTAATTTGGAAATAATTTCAAACTTAGAAAAATTGCAAGAATAAAATGGCACATAGAACATCCATGTACCCTGATATACCTTGATGTACCCTGATGTACTGAGGGAAGAAGGCTGAAAACGGTGGTTTAAACCATCACTGCTACAGAGAACGGAAGCCTTAGGCACTGAGACTAGCCGTCCCTTCCCAATCCTCCCAGAGCTCACCCCGCCCCCACCTACGCAGTGCTAGAGGCGGAACAGTAGCAGTGTCAAATCAAAAGAACAGAATATTTGCAGTTCTGAGAACTGTGGTACGCAGATTTACTTATTGTTGGCAGTTTACCCCATTTTATTTTATCTAACTAATATATGTATATTCCTGAACAATTTGAGAATAACCTTTTGCCCCTAAATTATTTTGTGTACAGTTTCTAGGCATAAGGATATTTTTCTTACATGCCACAGTAAACAACTTCAGTGATTTAACATTGGTACAATATTTTATCCAATTTACTACCCTTTTTCTGGTTTTGTCAACTGGCCCAATAATGTCCTCTATAAGTATTGCTCCCTTTGATAAAGGACCCATTCTAGGACTGAGAATTTAAATTAGTTGTCGTGATTGGGGGATTACTTCATAGATTGTGTAGATGCCTGACCACTGCTCTGTACACCTGAAGCTCATGTAGAATAATATTGAATATCAACTATAATTAAATATATATATGAAGTGTGATCACAAAATACAGTGAATGTTTAAATAATAAAAATAAAACCATTGCAGTAGAAGACACATTGCCATTAATATCCCTCAAAATAATCCCCCTAGGGAGACATCATCAAAATGGCAGAGTGAGGTGAGCCTCTGGAAATCTTCCCTGCAATTTACAACAAATTGAAAAACTTTAACTCCACAAAGGACTCCCTTCACAGCAGACAGGCAAGACGAAGAGTCTCACTATGGAATTCACCTAAAGGTAGACAAATTCCGTGAGCAGGGTAGGAGGGAAGGGAGAAGTACGGAGATGGAGCTGTGTGGGCACAGGACACAGACCAAGCTCAGTGCTCTGAGCTCGCTGCATCCCGGAACTACCGCAGCTGCGGGAGAGGGAAGAACTTGGACTGTTAGTGCTCCGTTTATGGCCCACGGGGCTGACAGGACAGCATATAACAACGCTGAACCCAATGCATACTGCAGAGACCTCGGAGCAAAGACTGAGGGAAGAAGGCTGAAAACGGTGGTTTAAACCATCACTGCTACAGAGAACGGAAGCCTTAGGCACTGAGACTAGCCGTCCCTTCCCAACCCTCCCAGAGCTCACCCTGCCCCCACCTACGCAGTGCTAGAAGCAGAACAGTAGCAGTGTCAGATCAAAAGAACAGAATATTTGCAGTTCTGAGAACTGTGGTACGCAGATTTACTTATTGTTGGCAGTTTACCCCATTTTATTTTATCTAACTAATATATGTATATTCCTGAACAATTTGAGAATAACCTTTTGCCCCTAAATTATTTTGTGTACAGTTTCTAGGCATAAGGATATTTTTCTTACATGCCACAGTAAACAACTTCAGTGATTTAACATTGGTACAATATTTTATCCAATTTACTACCCTTTTTCTGGTTTTGTCAACTGGCCCAATAATGTCCTCTATAAGTATTGCTCCCTTCGATAAAGGACCCATTCTAGGACTGAGAATTTAAATTAGTTGTCGTGATTGGGGGATTACTTCATAGATTGTGTAGATGCCTGACCACTGCTCTGTACACCTGAAGCTCATGTAGAATAATATTGAATATCAACTATAATTAAATATATATATGAAGTGTGATCACAAAATACAGTGAATGTTTAAATAATAAAAATAAAACCATTGCAGTAGAAGACACATTGCCATTAATATCCCTCAAAATAATCCCCCTAGGGAGACATCATCAAAATGGCAGAGTGAGGTGAGCCTCTGGAAATCTTCCCTGCAATTTACAACAAATTGAAAAACTTTAACTCCACAAAGGACTCCCTTCACAGCAGACAGGCAAGACGAAGAGTCTCACTATGGAATTCACCTAAAGGTAGACAAATTCCGTGAGCAGGGTAGGAGGGAAGGGAGAAGTACGGAGATGGAGCTGTGTGGGCACAGGACACAGACCAAGCTCAGTGCTCTGAGCTCACTGCATCCCGGAACTACCGCAGCTGCGGGAGAGGGAAGAACTTGGACTGTTAGTGCTCCGTTTATGGCCCACGGGGCTGACAGGACAGCATATAACAACGCTGAACCCAATGCATACTGCAGAGACCTCGGAGCAAAGACTGAGGGAAGAAGGCTGAAAACGGTGGTTTAAACCATCACTGCTACAGAGAACGGAAGCCTTAGGCACTGAGACTAGCCGTCCCTTCCCAACCCTCCCAGAGCTCACCCTGCCCCCACCTACGCAGTGCTAGAAGCAGAACAGTAGCAGTGTCAGATCAAAAGAACAGAATATTTGCAGTTCTGAGAACTGTGGTACGCAGACACAGATTCGCAGCCCAACTAGTTCCAGCAAACAGCAGGGAGCTGTGGAAGCAGGACTAGCTGTGGTAGTGGTCGTTGCCATTGCTCTGGGCCAATTCTCACAACTCACCCCGCCCCTGTATCCACCTATCTGGACAGATCCCTGCAGGAGTTAACAGAACTGCTGAAACACATGGGCTCTGATTCTGGTGCAGGAAGAGCTTTGGAACTTCAAAAGCTCTCCGAATCCAAAACAGGGATGCTGTTAACAGGCGAACTGTTAACAGAGGAGAAGCCTGCCTTCCAGGGAATCCCCCCATTGTATGAGAAGCTGGAAGAGTGAAGAGAAAACATAACACTACAGTATGAGAGAGAAAAAAATGCTGCAGTCCGAGAGAAAACAAACATTCTACAAACACATATTGGAAAACAAAAGAAAGACCTCTTCCTATCAATCTGTTGCAGAACCCACTACTGTAGATGTCTAGGAAGAGAAACAATAAATCATTAATTGCCATTAATAACCAAGGCAACAAGACAGAAAAAAAGAAAGTGGAAAGTCTCCAGAAAATGAACTTAAAGATGTGGAAATATATAACTTAAATGACAGAGAATTCAAGATTGGATTTCTGAAAAAACTCAATGAGAAGCAAGAAAACACAGAAAAGCAGTTTAATGAACTAAGAAATACAATCAAAGAACAACATGAATATTTTACCAAAGAGATCAAAATTTTAAAATAGAACCAGATAGAATTTCTGGAGATTAAGAACACAAAAGAAGAAATGAAAAATGAAATAGCCAGCTTAGGTAGTAGAGTTGACCAGATGGAGGAAAGAATCAGTGACATCGAAGATAGAAACCTGGAAATGACACGAATGGAAGAAGAAAGAGACTTGAGACTTACAAGAAATGAAAGAAATCTACAAGAACTTTCTGACTCCGTCAGAAAGAGCAATATAAGAATAATGGGCATACCAGAAGTAGAAGAAAGACATTAGGGAACAGAGAGTATATTCAAACAAACAGTCGATGAGAACTTCCTAAACTTGTGGACAGAACTGGATCCTTGAATCCAAGAAGCAAATATAATGCCTAATTACATCAACTCCAGCAGGCCTTCTCCAAGACACATTGTATTGAAGCTGTCTAAAATCAACGACAAAGAAAGAATCCTCAAGGCAGCCAGGGAAAAGAAGACGGTAACCTACAAAGGAAAGCCCATTAGATTATCAGCAGATTTCTCAGCAGAAATTCTACAAGCCAGGAGGGAGTGGAACCAAATATTCAAACTATTGAAAGAGAGAAATTATGAGCCAAGAATAATATATCCAGCAAAGATATCCTTTAGATATGAAGGAGGAATAAAGACCTTTCCAGACATACAGAAGCTGAGGGAATTTTCTAATACATGAACTGCACTACAAGAAATACTAAAGGAGGCTATTCAACCACCATCAACAGGGACAATTTGTGGCAACCAAAGCATAAAAAGGGGGAGAGTAAAGGCCTGAACTAGAACATGGGAATGGAGAAAGTAAGCATGCTGAAGAAAATGGAATACTCTAAATATCAAACTTTCTTTTAGATAAATGTAAGGGTAACCACTGGGAAAAAATCCAGAACTGAAATATATACTCTAATAAAAGAAGAAACACAGGGAAACATCATAGAATACCACCATACAGAAATAACAGACAACAACAAAAAGGCAAAGAAACAATGGAGACACAGCCTTACCAGAAAACTAAAGACGGAATGACAGGAAATCCTCGCATATCCATAATCCCTCTAAAAGTAAACGGACTGAACTCACCAATAAAAAGGCACAGAGTAGCAGATTGGATCAAAAAACTAAACCCAACCATATGCTGTCTCCAAGAGACACAACTCAGCTACAAGAACAAGCATAGACTCAAAGTGAAAGGGTGGAAATTGACACTCCAAGGAAATTGTACCCAGAGAAAATCAGGTGTAGCCATAATGATATCAGAAGAAGCAGACTTCAGGGTGAAAAAGATAACAAGAGACAAAGATGGACATTTCATAATGGTAAAGGGGACTATACAACAAGAAGACATAACAGTCATAAATATTGATGCCCCCAATCAGGGAGCACCGAAATATACCAAGCAACAACTAACAGAACTAAAGGGAGAAATTGAGCAAAACACAATTACACTAGGGGACTTAAATATATCACTGACAGCTACGGATAGATAATCCAAACAGAAAATAAATGACGAAGTAGCAGCCCTAAATGACACATTAGATGAAATGGACATAATTGACATACATAGAACATTTCATCCTAAAACATCAGACTATACATTCTTTTCTAGTGTACATGGAACATTCTCAAGGATAGACCGTATATTGGGACATAAAATCAGCGTCCGCAAATTTAAGAAGATTGAAATCATACCAAGCATATTCTCGGATCACAAGGCTTTGAAATTGGATATCAACTGCAAAAAGAAAGCAGGAAAAAACACAAATACATGGAGATTAAACAACATAATTTTAAAGAACGACTGGGTCAAAGAACAAATTAGAGGAGAGATCAAAAGATACATAGAAACAAATGACAATGAAAATACATCCTACCAAAATTTTGGGGATGCAGCGAAAGCAGTTTTAAGAGGGAAATTATATCATTACAAGCCGATCTCAAGAAACAAGAAAAATCCCAAATAAATAACCTCATGTTATACCTTAAAGAACTAGAAAAAGAAGAACAAGTAAATCCCGAGGTCAGCAGAAGAAAGGAAATAACAAAAATCAGAGCAGAACTAAATGAACTAGAGAACAAAAAGATAATAGAAAAAATTAATTTGACAAAGAGCTGGTTCTTTGAAAAGATTAACAAAATTGACAAACCCTTGGCTAGACTCACTGAGATAAAAAGAGAGAAGACACTAATTAACAAATTCAGAAATGAAAAACGGGAAGTTATCACGGACACCACAGAAATGCAAAGGATCATCCAAGAATACTATGAAGGACTACATGCCACAAAATTCAATAACCTAGAAGAAATGGACAAGTTCTTAGAAACAGATAGCCTTCCAAGGCTGAACCATGAAGAACTGGAAAATCTAAACAGGCCGATCACCAGTAACAAAATTGAATCAGTTATCCAAAACCTTCCCAAAAGCAAAAGTCCGGGACCAGATGGCTTCACTAGTGAATTCTCCCAAACCTTCAAAGAGGATCTAATACCAATCCTGCTCAAACTCTTCCAAAAAATTGAAGAAGAGACAGTACACCCTAACTCATTTTATGAGGCCAACATTACCCTGATACCAAAACCTGGTAAGGACAACACAAAAAAAGAAAAGTATAGACCAATATCGCTGATGAATACAGATGCAAAAATCCTAAACAAAATTCTAGCAAATCGAATAAAACAATGCATTAAAAAGATTATTCATCACAACCAAGTGGGGTTCATCTTCGGGGCACAAGGATAGTTCAACATCCGCAAATCCATCAATGTGATACATCACATAAACAAAATAAAGGACAAAAATCATATGATTATATCAGTTGATGCAGAAAAAGCATTTGACAAGATACAACATCCATTTATGATTAAAACACTTAATAAAATAGGTATAGAAGGAAAATATCTGAACATAATAAAGGCCATATATGACAAGCCCTCAGCTAATCTCACAATTAATGGTGAAAAACTGAAGCCCTTTTGTCTACGTTCAGGAATACGACAGGGCTGTCCCCTATCACCTCTGGTTTTCAACATAGTGTTGGAAGTCCTTGCCAGAGCAATCAGGCAAGAGAAAGAAATAGAAGGCATCCAAATTGGGAATGAAGATTTTAAATT
The DNA here is from genome assembly GCF_004115265.2 of Rhinolophus ferrumequinum. Taxonomy (NCBI): domain Eukaryota; kingdom Metazoa; phylum Chordata; class Mammalia; order Chiroptera; family Rhinolophidae; genus Rhinolophus; species Rhinolophus ferrumequinum. Next base: position 41,260,406 of record NC_046284.1, read on the forward strand.
GTCACTCTTTGCAGATGACATCATGGTATATATAGAAAACCCTAAAGACTCCACCATAAAGCTATTAGAAACAACAACGAATACAGTAAAGTTGCCGGCTACAAAATCAACGTACAAAAGTCCATTACATTTGTATATACTAACAATGAAATATCCGAAAAAGAAAAAAAACACACAATAATTCCTTTTGCAACTGCAGCAAAAAGAATAAAATACCTAGGAATAAAGTTAACCAAAGATGTGAAGGACCTATATGCGAAAACTATAACACATTTTTAAAAGAAATTGAAGAAGACACAAAGAAATGGAAAGATTCTCCGTGCTCATGGATTGGAAGAATCAACATAGTTAAAATGGTAAAATGCCCATATTATCCAAAGCAATATACAGATTTAATGCAATTCCCATCAAAACCCCAATGGCATTTTTTAAAGAAATAGAACAAAAAGTCATCAGATTTGTTTGGAACCACAAAAGACCTCGAATAGCCAAATCTATCTTAAGAAAAAAGAACAATACTGGAGGTATCACAATCCCTGACTTTAGGTTGTACTAAAGGGCTACAATAATCAAAACAGCACGGTATTGGCAGAAAAACAGACACATAGACCAATGGAATAGAATTGAGAACCCAGAAATAAAACCACATAAATATGGACAGATAATTTTTGACCAAGAAACAAAAAACATACAATGGAGAAAATACAGCCTCTTAAATAAATGGTGCTGGGAGCACTGGATAGCCACGTGGAAAACAATGAAACTAGACTGCTGTCTGTCACCATGTATCAAAATTAATTCAAAATGGATCAAAGACTTAAGCATAAGACCTGACACAATATACTGCATAGAAGAAAACATAGATACTAAACTTATGGATCTTGGGTTCAAAGAGCATTTTATGAATTTGACTCTAAAGGCAAGGGAAATAAAAGCTAAAATAAACAAATGGGACTATATGAAACTTAAATGCTTCTGCACAGCAAAAGAAACCATCAACAAAATAAAGAGGCAACCAACTGAACGGGAGAAGGTTTTTGCAAACAGTGACTCTGATAAGGGGCTAATATCCAAAATATACAAGCAACTCAGGCGTCTCAACAACAAAAAAACAAACCACCCAATTGAAAAATGGGTAGAGGCCCTCAAGAGACATTTCTCCAAAGAGGACATACAAATGGCAAATAGACATATGAAAAAATGCTCAACATCACTAATCATCAGAGAAATGCAAATAAAAACCACAATGAGATATCACCTCACCCCACTTAGAATGGCTATCGTGAACAAGACAAATAGTAACAAGTGTTGGAAAGGCTGTGGAGAAAAAGGAACCCTCATACACTGTTGGTGGGAATGCAGACTGGTGTAGCCGCTATGGAAGGCAGTGTGGAGGTTCCTCGAAAAATTAAAAATAGAATTACTATATGACCCAACAATCCCTCTCCTGGGCGTCTACCAAAAAAATCTGAAAACATTTGTACATAAAGACACGTGTGCTCCAATGTTCATTGCAGCTTTATTTACGGTGGCCAAGACATGGAAACAACCAAAATGTTCTTCGATAGATGAATGGATAAAGAAGTTGTAGTATATATACACAATGGAGTATTATTCTGCGGTTAGAAAAGATGAAATAGGACCATTTGTGACAACATGGATGGATCTTGAGATTATAACGCTACGCGAAATAAGCCAGTCAGAGAAAGCAGAGAACCATATGATTTCACTGATATGTAGTATATAAACCAAAAACAACAAAAGAACAAGACAAACAAATGGGAGACAAAAATTCATAGACACAGACAATAGTTTAGTGGTTACCAGAGGGTAAGGGGTCTGGTAGATGAGGGTAATGGGGATCAAATATATGGTGATGGAAGGAGAACTGACTGTGGGTGGTGAACACACAATGGGATTTATGCATGATGTGATACCGAATTGTACACCTGAAATCTATGTAACTTTACTAACAATTGTCACCCCAATAAACTTTAATTAAAAAAAAAATACTCCTCCTTGCTTTGAATGCACTACTTATCCCATGTTTTTGCCACTTTCTGAAGCAGTTCTGGAAGTCCTCTTTTGTGAGTGTCTTTAGTTGCACTGTCGTGGCTACCTGAATGTCCTGAGTCATTTTGACTTTTGGGAAGAGCCAGAAGTCGCGTGGTACCAGATCCGGTGAATAAGATGGATGAGCACACACCCTAATGTTTTTATTTGACAGAAATTGCCATATACCAGAAGTGATGTGTGACATGGAGTGTTGTCATGATGGAGGATGATTACTGCACACTTTGAAGCACACTTTCTCTTAACTGTAGCTCACACCCTACTGACTGCATTGAACATGTTAAAATTTGTCACACACTGTTAACTAAGGTTTGAGGTGCTATTTTCCATATTGGAGATACATGCCTTTCCATTGGATGTCCCTCGGCAGCAGCATTCACCATATTTGTTGATTACAATGGAAAGGGGTGGGGGGCCATTATCACTTTGTGGGAGTGTAAATGTCTAATAATTATGTTGTTTTGTACACCTGAAACTAATATAAAAAATAAAAGTAAACTAAAAAAATAAATTAGTTGTCATGTCTCTTTAGCCTCATTTAATCTGCAATATTTCCACAGCTGTTCTTTATTCTTTATAACATTGGATGTTCCATAAATTTTAAAATTGAAACAGGGTTCTTTCACAAAGTATAGTAGATAAAAACATAAGCTCTGAAGGCAGACTGGCTGAATTAGAGTCCAAGTGCTTCCAACAATTAGCTGTGTAATCTTAAGCAAGTTGTTTAATGTCTCTGTGTCTCAGCTTTCTCGTATGAAAAACAAGTTTGGTAATGGTACTTCTTAAGGTTGTTGTGAGGATGAAATGAATCAATTCACATAAAATACTTAGAATAGCACATAACATATGATAAGTGCTCAATAATGTTAGATTTATCATTTTTCTTATGATTCCAATGTCAAATAAAAAATTAGCATATTATTATAAAAGTAATAGATTTTTAGAAAAATAAGAGTGTAGCTGTATTTGTTAAATTTTAATTTACAAAAAGAGCTAGAGGCTTAAGTAATTATTTTTGTATTAGGATGTGCACATTAGAAAAATTAAAAATATCCTAACTAGAAAAACTGAGACGATTTAATAAAAATTTGAGAATGAGAAGAAAAAATTATCGAGTACTGTACCTCTTACAAGCAAGATATTTTACTAAGGCAAAGTGTCATTTACCTTACCAGTTACAGAATCATAGAATATTGGACTTAAAAATGCCTTAAAGGTCATTGCTTCTTAATTTTTCTCTGTATCACAGACCCTTGAGAATCTGGTAAACTGTACAGAATTACCCTCTAGGAAAACAACAATAACAGCACTGTAGTGGGTACAATGGTGCTCCCTAAAAAAAAATATATGTTCATATCCTAATCCCTAGAACCTGTGAATGCGACCTTGTTTTGAAAAAAAATCTTTCCAGATGCAATTACATTAAGGATTTTGAGATACAGAGATCATCCTGGATTATCCAGGTGGGCACTAAATTCAATGACAAGTGTTCTTAAGAAATACACAGAGGAGACAGGAGAGGAGGAGGTAATGTGAAGATGGAAGCAGAGGTCAAGGAATGCTGGAAGCCACCAGAAACTAGCTGGAAGCGGCAAGGAACAGAATCTCCCCTAGAGATTTTGGAAGGAGCATGGATGGCCCTGCCCACATCTTGATTTCAGACTTCTGAACTCCAGAACTGTGAGAAAATAAACTTCTGTTGTTTCAAGTCACCAAGTTTGTGATAATGTGTTACATCAGCCACAGGAAACTAATAGAAACACACATATTTACTCACAATCTTGTAGATTTCAATTAGTCTGTGAACCCCAGGTTGAGAAACCCTGCTCTTATCCTATTTTCTCATTTGCTGATCAGGAACCAGGAACTCAAGTAGGACTCAAAGCTAGGTATTGTACCAGAAGGTTGGGAGGGCAGATTGTGGCAACCCAAATGCCCTGATGTGGGATAGGATATTGAAGAATCTCAAGGAAAATAGCCACAATACCTGGGCCTAACAAACTAATGGGTAGGACTTGAAATTTTTCCATGTAATTCATCAGCATCTCAGTTCTTCCTGCTTCCCCAGGAACCTTCCTCCCCCGCCCCCGCACTGTTTGCAAACTAGAGAAAAATAAACATAGTCACACTGAAAGAATTTGAACTGCATGTCAACTATAATTTAAAAACTATATAGTCATGGAATGTAAAGTACACCATAGGGAATGTAGTCAATGGTATTGTAATAGCTATGTACAGTATCAGATGTGTAGTTGACTTGGTGGGATTATCACTTTGTGAGCTGTGTAAATATCTAATCACTACCGTGTTTCCTCGAATATAAGACCTAACTGGAAAATAAGCCCTAGCATGATTTTTCAGGATGACATCCCCTGAACATAAGCCCTAATGCGTCTTTTGGAACAAAAATAAGACTCAGTCTTATTTTCGGGGAAACATGGTATGTTGTTTTATACACCTGAAACTAATAAAAAATAAATTTAAAAAAAGAAAGTAAGCAAATAACACAATGGGGATGGGTATACCATTTGACTAGGTAAATTAAGATACTAAAAACGTGGTCATTCAAATAAGATTGTACGTATATTTTATTTTCCCTAAAGAAAAGGATGCGAGCCAGAGAAGGTGCGAGTTTGACCATTGTAGATATCGAGTCTGAAGCTAGGTTTAGAGAAAGATTATCTTCAAACTTAATAACCAGGAAATGCTTTGAGGGACCTGGGCTCATTTGGGCCCTGTTGTAGATCGAATAGTGTCCCCCAAAAGATATGTTGAAGTCCTAACCCCCATTGCTTGTAAATGTGACCTTAGAAATAGGGTGTTTGCAGATGTAATCAAGTTAACATGAGTTCATTAGAGTGGACCTTAATCTAATCTGTGTCTCATTCTTATAAGAAGAGGATAAGATACAGAGAGGAAAACATTACGTGGAGACACAGAGACACACAGAAGGAAGATGGCCGTGCGAAGATGGAGGCAGAGACTGGAGTTATGCTGCCAGAAGTCAAGGAGCACCTGGAGCTACCAGAGTAGAAGAAGCAAGGAAAAATCTTCCCCTAGACACTTCAGAGGCAGCATGGCTCTGTCACCACTTTGATTTTGGACTTTTGGCCTCCTGAACTGTGAGAGAATCCAGTTCTGTTCTTTTAAGCCATCTAGTTTGTGGCACTTCGTTAAGGCAGCTTTAGGAAATGAATACATGCCCTTATTTGGGTATCCATGAGACATTTACTAAATAACTACTATGTGCCAGGCACTATGCTAGGCACTGGGGAAATACAGGAATAAGACAGGCCCTATTCTTCAGTTAAAGCAGACTTCAGTTTTCTACTATGGAGTAGGCCATTTCCACGGCCCCAAAGATGACTTTTCCTACCCTATGACCGGGCAAATACACATTTTTTGCCTTATTTGCTCATGTATGTAGAGTACGTAGGTACTCTAAAGACCAGATTTCTCCTGGGACTTCTGACAATTCCTTTTACCCAGGAACACAGTCATTCACACAGCTCCCTCTCCCTCTGGGGTGGCCACGGGAGGAGAGTGGGAAAGGGGGAAGATTCTAGAAAGCTTTCATTTGTTTCCTGCCCATATCTTTCCCAATGAATCCATATTTCCAATGACATTTCTCCTGCTCTAAAATGAAGAGCTCCTTACACATTTTATGAAACACTACACAGGGACCACACTGTGGCACTGTTTCATCCTCAAAATTTAATAAAATACACAGTTCACTTTATGTCACAATATGAGGCTTCACCTCCGGGTTTGTGGTGTGTGTGTGTGGGGGGTGTACACATACATCAAATGCCAATTGAATGTCACTCTCAGTAACAGAGCCCAGGCCTTATCTCTTAGACCTTCCTGCCACCATTGTAATAAGCCCTAGGCAAACTGATGAAGTAGACAATATTTGTCTTTATTTCACCCCCACATTAATGGTTAGACACCCCATTTTCTGTCATACTTCACCTCCTCCCCTCTGCTTAACCCCAGTAAGTTGCCTTTACTTGCGTCCTTGTCTCATTCTTGGTTTGGCTTGCTCTGGTAACTGCCTGCAAAGGTACTAACTGATAACAAGGTACCAGCATGAGGTGAGACCCCTCAGAGAAGTATTTTATTTTTAAAGGGTTCCATCTCAGAGATCAAAATCCCTCAAAACCAAAAGAAAGGGCTGGCATGTAGTGGATGAATCCTTTGGGGCAGGGATCCTGTACCCTGTCATATTCATTTATTCAGTTCCAAAGGACATGTATGGAGTATGTGCTCTATGCCAAATTGCACCATATATTTTCTTTCACTCACTCAGCTCACTGTATTATTCACAACAACCTGGTGAAGTAGATATTGACATCTTAATTTTAAGGAAACTGAGGGACAGAGAATTGAAGTGAGTTTCCATGGTCAGACAGCAGGAATGTGTAAAAGCTAGAACTAGTTACCAATGTCTCTCTACTTCTAAATCTAATACTCTTTTTTTCTGTACCACACTACCTCATTAAACATGTTATAAATCAAAGGAATGCCTCCTTATCTGCAAGATTATGGCTTGACTCTTATGGGACGATGCAGAAATGAGTACAGCATGCCCATGCCCTCTAAGAACTTAAGATGTATTTCATTCAAATCACATCATGTAGTCAGTGCCTCAAGGCCAGTCCTGCATCCCTAGAATATCTCATAGATTGTCTTATACAGGTCTAAGGAACTCTCATTCAGAGATTGACTCAGGGTCAGGGAGAAAAGGAAAGGTGGTTGATGATGCTTTCAATCAGATGCTTTCTTGTGACTAAAAATATGAAAGTCTTCTTCCTTCTATAAGTACTGTCTATTTCTCCCTGAGTAATCAGGAGCCTCCGGTTAACTTCCAGTATCCTGCTAACCAACAATGTCCCAGGAAGTCAGCTGTTGCTCCTAAATCAGCTGCACTCTTTCAATGTCCAAACACAAATTCCTATATTGACAAGGCTTGCCCTCTCCAATGATGGGAAGTTTCTGAGGGAGCTTCAGTATCACCTTTTCTCTGCTCATAGCATCTCCTAACACTCCTCATACCAATGTTACCTCCATGTGTTCAATCCTGTCATCATAATGCTTTCCCTGCTCTGTACCTATCAAACCTGCTCTCCAGAAGAGATCAGGTATTGATTGACCTTTTACATATCACTATGAACATATTCAAATTCATTCATTCATCCCATCCAGTAACAAATGCTCTGAAGGATGTACTATATGGAGACATCATTGATAGAAAAAAGATGTGGACACTTTCCCTCAAGGGACTCATTTTCTAGTGGGAAAAATAGACTATTACATTATCACAGAATGTCATTAATTTTATATTCAAAGTATGACCAAAGTACCATCTAAGACAGGGGAACATTTAACCCACACTAGGAGAATTGAGGCAGGGTTTCTCAAGATCATAATGGCTAAGCTGAGTCTCCAAGGATAAAGTAAATAAACAAACAAATAAGAGGTAAGGATTTCCAGAAAGAGAGAGAGGGAGAGAGAGAGATTTGTAAGTCTTCTGTGATTTTGGCTTGGGTAATTAGGAAATAAGGTAAATGGTGGAGTCATTCATGGAGAGGGATGATACAGGAAGAGGCAGATGATAATTATGGGTTGAGATGGAGGCTGAAGATATGTTCGGTTTTATACGTATTGATTTTGAGATGCCTATATAATATTCAGGGGATTTCAGCAGGTGGGTTGATACAGGGATCTTATAAGAGATGTGACAGGTCGTATTGATTTTGGAATAATTAGTCAATATATCCCCTTGTTGTTCTGTGACGTTATAAAAAGTCTTTGGTTTCTGAATCCTCAACAACAGGAAGAAGAGACATTTTAAGATGGGAAGGTATAAAGTTCTTTGAAACACTTTCATGGTCTTAGCCACTGGCTGGCCTTGTCCTGCCAGCTCAGTGTAGCTGCTCTTGACCCAGGATAGTGTGTAGATTTTGATTGTGAAATGTGACATATGCAATGATTAAGGTATTCTTCAGGGGGTGGTAAAAGACCCAATAAAGTCAAACTTGGTACCTCTCAGTCTTGATGCCTCACTAAATTAGCATTTATGCATCAAGGAGAACTGGACAGAATGAATAAAGGGTTGTATGTTCCTGGCTTTGGTTTTCATTGTTCTTAATGCTTTGTAAAGTCTTCCCGACCTCCAGTTTTATACACCCTGTAAACCATGCTGGATCACCACCAGGTTATTCTTTGTAAAACACCATTTTCATCAGTCTCCCAAACCTCCAAAAGAAAATGTTCCAATTTTTCTAGGTGGCATTCAAGTTCCTCAAAAATCTGATCCTACCTTACAGTCAACAAAAGTTGCTGCCACCAATCCAGTGTCAAAAGGAGTTGCCAATCAGGGGTGCAGTAAAATGAGAGACATTATTCAGCTGAACAGTTTGCACACCAGGGAAACAGCCTGCAGTGGAAACTGAAAGTGTGCTCCAAGAAGCAAAGAGGAGGCCTGCTTATATAAAGTGCCCACCCTGGTCCCTAATTTGTCCATTTTTATGCAAATGAGGAATTGGTCTACATAGCACTGTCCTGATTGGTTGGAATCATATGTCCTGATTCATCCTTATGGAGATTTTCTGATTGGTCTAAAAATGCAAATGAGGATATACCTCCGCAGCTCCAATTGGACAGGCAGGTCTCAGCCCATTGGTCGAAATATGATTCCAGGAATGCCTTTATAATTGTCAGCTCAGAGGGCTGGAACATTTTGCAGGAGGTCTGGCAGCCTAGACTGTGGCTTTTCCCTGAAATGCACGGTGCCTGAGAGGCCCCTAAACAACAGCTGCTAGACTCTGGGCCCCATTAAGCACAAGGAGTCCTTTTTGACAAGTACTGTGTTTCCCTGAAAAGAAGACGTAGTCAGACAATCATCTCTAATGTGTCTTTTGTAGCAAAAATTAATACAAGACCTAGTCTTGTTTTACTATAAGAGTGGGTCTTATAATGTAATATAATATAATATAATATAATATAATATAATATAATATAATATAATACCAGGTCTTTTATTAATTTTTGCTCAAAAAGACACATTAGAACTGATTGTCTGGCTAGGTTTTATTTTCAGGGAAACAGGGTATATTCCTTCTCAGGGTCAACATTAAATAACTGAACTGAACTTGTCCTAGCCTCTACACAAACTGTCTACTCACTTGTACTGAAAACAAACCAAAATTTTTCAGATTGTAAACGTTTGCTAGTGCTATTATTCTATGAGCTTGGAATGCCTTCTACTAACTTCTCTACCTACAGTCATTGAAGAAATCTTAATTGAACACATACTGTGTATGTTCTTTGCCAATCAAAATTCATACAACTCTCTCCTTTCTCTTCCCTTTAACAGCAAGCATGGTTACAGCGACCATAAATCCAAAATAAAATGTCAATTCAACAAATAAATGTATGCTATGGGAGAATGAGGAGAGATTGTTTAAAATTGAGGTTATTCACTCATCTGAATTGCATTAGAGGATCCCTTGCATAGTTATTTTAGTATTTTGTCTCTACAGCTATACTGGAGTTTTTGGAAGCTGAGTCCAAGTTTGGACTTCTTTGTACCCCCACATGGCACCAATCACATGCTAGGTATCTAATAGTTAATATTTGTGTTTGGACTAACTGCTGATGTTCTTTGTTTGAGAGCCTGGCAACAGTCTTTAGGTGTGGCCCACCCTCAGTAACTATGCAGGTAGGGCACAAGGAACAACTGTGAGAGTAAGATTAAATTCATCAGAAAATACATTTTAACAGAGGAGATTCGCATTTCTGCTGAGTAAGCTGAACCCTAGTAAACTGATCCTGCCTTTTCCAAAGAGCTATGGAAATAAATCACCTTGTGGGTGAAACAAGTTAGTCTCTATTTGCAGGGGGATTTTAAGTGTCTCCATGGTTTAGTCCTCTACAAAAATCTCCCCATATTTAACATCTGCTCTGTCTTCAAATTACCTTGGGCATTTTTCAAAGACTCTCTGAAAATGAGCAAGGAGATCTCATTTTCCAAATGTCCACCAAAGCCAAAGGGATATTAATTAGAGGCTGGAGGGGAGGGAGCAGGGAGCTGGTCTCACCAAACAAAGTTAGTTTATTCCCTGGGAAAGAAATGACATGTGAGTTCAGGTGGTTGAAGAGAAATCTTTTAACCTCTTCAGAGCTAGACCAGAAATTGAATGGAAGAGATAGATCAGATGGTAAAATGTGGCAATAAATAAGTCAGAAGTTTCCTGTAACTTGGGAGAGAAGGTGATAAGTTTAAATCTACTTCAAACTCTGTTTTTGGATATTGAAGAATACTCTACGAGTCATCAATATTTTTTTGTTTGTTTGTTTGTTTGTTTTTGGTTTTTCTTTTTAAGGGATAGATAGCAAGCAAGCTACAAATGCTACAGTCTTCGGATATACATTCTCCTTTCTTTCTTTTAACAACCCTTTAAAACTGTTTTTAAAAAGTCTTAGTAGAGGACATTATCAAAACGGCAGCGTGAGGTGAGCCTCTGTAAGCTCCCCGGGAATTTACAACTAATTGAACAACAGTAACTCCACAAAGGACACCCTGCACAGCAGACAGGCAAGACGAAGAGGCCCACTACTGAATTCACCGAAAGGTGGGTGAATCGCGGAAGCAGGGGAGGAGGGAAGGGAGAAGTGCAGAGATGGAGCCGAGCAGGCAGGCGCAGGACGCAGACCTAGCTCAGTGCTCCGAGCTTGCTGCATCCTGGAACTACCTCAGCTGCCGGAGAGGGAAGAACTCAGACTGATAAGGCTCCACTTATGGCCCACAGAGGTGAGGGGACAGGATAACACGGCTGAACTCAACGCTCATGGCAGAGACCTCGGAGAAAAGACTGAGGGAAGAAGGCTGAAAACGGTGGTTTAAGCCCTCACTGCCGAGCAGAGAATGGAAGCCTTAGGCACTGAGACTAGCCACTCACTCCCAGAGCTCGCCCACCCCCACCTGCCCGGTGCTGGAAGCAGAACAGTAGCAATGTCAGATCAAAAGAACAGAATATTTGCTGTTCTGAGAACTGTGGAACGCAGACACAGATTCGCAGCCCGGCTGGTTCTGGCAGAGGGGAGGGAGCTGTGGAAGCGGGACCGGCTGTGGTGGTGGTCGCCACCATTGCTCCAGGCCACTAATGCAGGAAATCCTGCTCGCTGGACCAGTTGTCAGGCGGGGTATCCTGCCGACTACGCCATGTGTCGTGCAGGGTGTCAGGCGGGGTCTCTGGTCCAACTCCCCACATAAGAACACAGGACATGGTGAGGCCAAAAAGGAACACCCACGGAGCCATAGGTAGGGGAGTCATACCACTGTACTCTCACTGGCGGCTGGGTTGGAGACACAGGAACCAGGAGCAACACAATTCTTAACCCTCACTGTGCCGCTTGCAGACTCAGCCACCATCTTCTTGCTAGCTCCCCCTTTTTTTCTGCTAGCCTAGCCAAGGCAGTTATATTAGTGCCCAGTGGCTCACTGGTTACAGCTGACGGCCAACTGGCCACAGCTGATGGCCATTTGATCACAGTCAACGGCCATTTACTACCTAAGCCAGCACCTTTCTATGTGAGGCCGAGAGCCTGGAAACTGCTTTTTGGGGCTCTGTCCCCACACCACCTCTCACAACTCACCCTGCCCCTGCCCACACCTATCTGGGTGGATCCCTGCAGGAGTAAACAGAACTGCTGAAACATACGGGCTCTGAATCTGGTGCAGGACGAGCTTTGGAACTTCAAAAGCTCTCCGCATACCCACACGGACACTGCGCCCTGTGACCTAGGGGAACTATTAACAGAGGAGAAGCCCGTCTCCCAGGGAATCCCCCCATTGTGTCGGAAGCTGGAATAGTGCAGAGAAAACATAGCACTACTGTGTGAGAGAGAAAAAAAGTGCTGCAGACGGAGAGAAAATAAAACATTCTACCAACGAGTACTGGGAAAAAAAAGAAAGACCTCTTCCTATCACCCTGTTGCAGAAGCCACTCCTGGAGATGTCTAGGAAGAGAAATAATAAATCAGTAATTGCCATGAATAACCAAGGCAACAACACAGCTCAGAAAGAAAGTGAAAAGTCTCCAGAAAAGGAACTTAAGATATGGAAATATGTGACTTAAACAACAGAGAATTCAACATTGCAGTTCTGAAAAAACTCAACGAGAAGCAAGAAAACACAGAGAGGCATTTTAATGAACTCAGAAACACAATCAAAGAACATGAGCATTTTACGAAACAGATTCAAATTTTAAAAAAGAACCAAATAGAATTCCTGGAGATTAAGAACTCAATAGAAGAAATTAAGAATGAAATAACCAGCTTAGGTAGTAGAGTTGACCAGATGGAGGAAAGAATCAGTGACATCGAAGATAGAAACCTGGAAATTACACAGGTGGAAGAAGAAAGAGACTTGAGACTTAAAAGAAATGAAAGAATTCTACAAGAACTTTCTGACTCCATCAGAAAGAGCAATATAGGAATAATGGGCATACCAGAAGGAGAAGAAAGACAGAAGGAAACAGAGAATATATTCAAACAAATTGTGGATGAGAATTTCCCAAACTTCTGGATGACACTGGATCCTCGAATTCAAGAAGCAAATAGAACACCTAATTACTTCAATCCCAACAGGCCTTCTCCAAGGCACATTGTATTGAAGCTGTCTAAAATCAATGACAAAGAAAGAATCCTCAAGGCAGTCAGGGAAAAGAAGACGGTAACCTACAAAGGAAAGCCCATTAGATTATCATCAGATTTTTCAGCAGAAACTCTACAAGCCAGGAGGGAGTGGAACCAAATATTCAAACTATTGAAAGAGAGAAATTATGAGCCAAGAATAATGTAACTAGCAAAGGTATCCTTTAGATATGAAGGAGGAATAAAGACCTTTCCAGACATACAGAAGCTGAAAGAATTTTCTAATACATGACCTGCACTACAAGAAATACTAAAGGAGGCTACTCGACCACAATCAACAGGAATAATTTGTGGCAACCAAAACATAAAAAGGGGGAGAGTAAAGGCCTGAACCGGAATATGGGAATGGAGAGAGTAAGCGTGCTAAAGAAAATGGAATACTCTAAATATCAAACTTTCTTTTACTTAAACTTAAGGGTAACCACTCAAGAAAAATCCAGAACTGAAATATATACTGTAATAAAGAAGAAACAGAGGGAAACTTCATAGAATACCACCACACAGAGATAATAGACAACAACTAAAAGACAAAGAAACAATGGAGACACAGCCTTACCAGAAAACTAACGATAGAATGACAAGAAATCCTCACGTATCAATAATCACCCTAAATGTAAATGGACTGAACTCCTGAATAAAAAGGCACACAGTAGCAGATTGGATCAAAAAACTAAACCCAACCATATGCTGTCTCCAAGAGACACATCTCAGCCACAAGGACAAGCATAGACTCAAAGTGAAATGTGGAAATTGACACACCAAGCAAATGGTATCCTGAGAAAACCAGATGTAGCCATAATGATATCAGATGAAATAGACTTCAGGGTAAAAAAGGAAACAAGAGACAAAGATGGACATTTCATAATGGTAAAGGGGACTATACAACAAGGAGACATAACAGTCATCAATATTTATGCCCCCAATCAGGGAGCACTGAAATATACCAAGCAACTACTAATAGAACTAAAGGGAGAAATTGACCAAAACACAATTATACTAGGGGACCTAAATACATGACTGACAGCTATGGATAGATCATCCAAATAGAAAATAAATAACGGAATAGCAGCCCTAAATGACACATTAGATGAAATGGACATAATTGACATATATAGAGCACTTCATCCTAAAACAGCAGACTATACATTCTTTTCTAGTGTACATGGAACATTCTCAAGGATAGACCATATATTGGGACATAAAATCAGCCTCAGCAAATTTAAGAAGATTGAAATCATACCAAGCATATTCTCTGATCACAAGGCTTGGGAATTGGATATCAACTGCAAAAAGAAAGCAGGAAAAAACACAAATACATGGAGATTAAACAACATAATTTTAAAGAACGACTGGGTCAAAGAACAAATTAGAGGAGAGATCAAAAGATACATGGAAACAAATGACAATGAAAATACATCCTACCAAAATTTTTGGGATGCAGCGAAAGTAGTTTTAAGAGAGAAATTTATATCATTACAGGCCTATCTCAAGAAACAAGAAAAATCCCAAATAAATAATCTCACATTACACCTTAAAGAACTAGAAAAAGAAGAAGTGAAACCCAAGGTCAACAGAAGAAAGGAAATAACAAAAATCAGAGCAGAACTAAATGAAATAGAGAACAAAAAGACAACAGAAAAAATTAATTTGACAAAGAGCTGGTTCTTTGAAAAGATTAACAAAATTGACAAACCTTTGGCTAGACTCACTAAGATAAAAAGAGAGAAGACACTAATTAACATAATCAGTAACGAAAAGGGGGAAGTTATCACGGACACCACAGAAATACAAAGGATCATCCAAGAATACTATGAAGGACTATATGCCACCAAATTCAATAACCTAGAAGAAATGGACAAGTTCTTAGAAACACATAGCCTTCCAAGGCTAAGCCATGAAGAACTGGAAAATCTAAACAGACCTATCACCAGTAATGAAATTGAATCAGTCATCTAAAACCTTCCCAAAAGCAAAAGTCCGGGACCAGATGGTTTCACTAGTGAATTCTCCCAAACCTTCAAAGAGGATCTAATACCAATCCTGCTCAAACTCTTCCAAAAAACTGAAGAAGAGACAGTACTCCCTAACTCATTTTATGAGGCCAACATTACCCTGATACCAAAACCTGGTAAGGACAACACAAAAAAAGAAAAGTACAGACCAATATCTCTGATGAATACAGATGCAAAAATCCTAAACAAAATTCTAGCAAATCGAATACAATAATGCAGTAAAAAAATCATTCATCACGACCAAGTGGGGTTCATCCCTGGGGCACAAGGATGGTTCAACATCCACAAATCCATTAATGTGATACATCACATAAACAAAATAAAGGACAAAAATCATATGATTATATCAATTGATGCAGAAAAAGCATTTGATAAGATACAACATGTATTTATGATTAAAACACTCAGTAAAATAGGTATAGAAGGAAAATACTTTAACATGATAAAGGCCGTATATGACAAGCCCTCAGCTAATCTCATAATTAATGGTGAAAAACTGAAGCCCTTTGCTCTACGTTCAGGAACACGACAGGGCTGTCCCCTATCACCTCTGCTTTTCAACATAGTGTTGGAAGTCCTTGCCAGAGCAATCAGGCAAGAGAAAGAAATAAAAGGCGTCCACATTGGGAATGAAGAAGTTAAATTATCACTCTTTGCAGATGACATGATGCTATATATAGAAAACCCTAAAGACTCCACCAAAAAGCTATTAGAAACAATCAACGAATACAGTAATGTGGCCGGCTGGCGGCTATAAAATCAACATACAAAAGTCCATTGCATTCCTATATACTAACAATGAAATCTCTGAAAAAGAAATACAAAAAACAATTCCTTTTGCAATTGCAGCAAAAAGAATAAAATACCTAGGAATAAACTGAACCAAGGATGTGAAGGACCTATATGCTGAAAAGTATAAGACATTTTTGAAAGAAATTGAAGAAGATAGAAAGAAACGGAAAGACATTCCGTGCTCATGGATTGGAAGAATCAACATAGTTAAAATGGACATATTACCCAAAGCAATATACAGATTTAATGCAATCCCCATCAAAACCCCAATGACATTTTTTAAAGAAATAGAACAAAAAATGATCAGATTTGTTTGGAACCATAAAAGGCCCCGAATAGCCAAAGCAATTTTAAGAAAAAAGAACAATACTGGAGGTATCATACTCCCTGACTTTAGCTTGTACTACAAGGCTACAATAATCAAAACAGCATTGTATTGGCAGAAAAACAGACACATAGACCAATGGAATAGAATTGAGAACCCAGAAATAAAACCACATAAATATGGACAGATCATTTTTGACAAAGAAGCTAAAAACATACAATGGAGGAAAGACAGCCTGGTCAATAAATGGTGCTAGGAGAATTGGAAAGCCACGTGCAAAAGAGTGAAACTGGACTGCTCTCTGTCACCATGTACCAAAATTAATTCAAAATGGATCAAAGACTTAAGCATAAGACCTGACACAATAAACTGCATAGAAGAAAACATAGGTACTAAACTTATGGACCTTGGGTTCAAAGAGCATTTTATGAATTTGACTCCAAAGGCAATGGAAGCAAAAGCTAAAATAAACGAATGGGACTATATGAAACTTAAAAGCTTCTGCACAGCAAAAGAAACCATCAACAAAATAAAGAGGCAACCAATTGAATGGGATAAGATTTTTCCAGTGTGTCATGCGGGACGGCCTACAGGGTCTCTGGTCCCGCTCCCCACATAAGAAGGCAGGATATGGCTAGGCCAAAAAGGAACACCAACGAAGCCATAAGTAGGGGAGTCATATCTCTATACTCTTGCTGGCGGCTGGGTTGGAGAAACAGGAAACAGGAGCAACACAATTCTCAACCCTCACTGCACCACTTGCAGGCTCAGCCACCATCTTCTTGCTAGCTCCCCCCTTTTTTTGCTAGCCTAGCCACGGCAGTTATATTAGTGCCCAATGGCTCACTGGTTACAGCTGACGGCCAACTATCCACAGCTGATGGCCATTTGATCACAGTCGACAGCCATTTACTACCTGAGCCAGCACCTTTCTAAGTGAGGCCGAGAGCCTGGAAACTGCTTTTTGGGGCTCTGTCCCCACACAGTGCCTCCGATAAGGGGCTAATATCCAAAATATACAAGGAACTCTTGCAACTCAACAACAAAAAAACAAACAACCCAATTGAAAAATAGGCAGAGGAAATAAAAACCACAATGAGATACCACCTCACCCTAGTCAAAATGGCTATCATCAATAAATCAACAAACAACAAGTGCTGGCGCGGATGTGGAGAAAAGGGAACGCTTGTGCACTGTTGGTGGGATTGTAGATTGGTGCAGCCACTGTGGAAAACAGTATGGAGGTATCTCAAAAATCTGAAAATGGAACTACCCTATGATCCAGTAATTCCACTCCTAGGTATCTATCCGGAGAAATCCAAAGCTCCAATTCAAAAATCTTTATGCACTCCTATGTTTATTGCAGCACTATACACAATAGCTAAGACATGGAAACAACCAAAATGCCCATCGGTAGATGACTGGATTAAGAAACTGTGGTACATTTATACAATGGAGTATTACGCAGCCATAAAGAAGAGAGAAATCTTACCATTTGCAACAACATGGATGGACCTAGAGAACATTATGTTAAGTGAAATAAGTCAGACAGAGAAAGATAAGTACCATATGATATCACTTATATGCGGAATGTAAAGAAAAGAATAAGTGAATGAACTAATCAGAAACAGTTTTGGAGACAAAGAGGAAAAACTGAGGGTTGCTAGATAGGCGGGGAGAGGTGGGGGTAAGGGGGAAGGTGAGGGGATTAGAAAACAATCAGTAACCACAAGATGGCCACGGGGTTTGAAAATTAATCTGGGGAACGTAATTTAGTGGTTACCAGAGGGTAAGGGGGTTGGGGGGTGGGAGATGAGGGTAAGGGGGATCAAATGTATGGTGATGGAGGGAGGGCTGACTCTGGGTGGTGAACACACAATGTGATTTATAGATGATGTGATACAGAATTGCACACCTGAAATCTATGTAATTTTATTAACAATTGTCACCCCAATAAATTTAAAAAAAAAATTTTTTTGAAAAAGAAAAAAAAAAATGGGCAGAGGACCTGAAGAGACATTTCTGCAAAGAGGACATACAAATGGCAAATAGACATATGAAAAAATGCTCAACATCACTAATCATCAGAGAAATGCAAATAAAAACCACAATGAGATATCACCTCACCCCAGTCAGAATGGCTATCATCAACAAGACAAATAGTAACAAGTGTTGGAGAGGCTGTGGAGAAAAAGGAACCCTCATACACTGTTGGTGGGAATGTAGACTGGTGTAGCCGCTATGGTAGGCAGTGTGGAGGTTCCTCAAAGGATTACGAATAGAATTACCATATGAGCCAGCAATCCCTCTCCTGGGTATCTACCCAAAATTCTGAAAACCTCTACACATTAAGACACGTGTGCTCTAATGTTCATTGCAGCTTTGTTTACGGTGGCCAAGACATGGAAACAACCAAAATGTCCTTAGATAGATGAATGGAAAAAGAAGTTGTGGTATATATACACAATGGAATATTATTCGGTGGTAAGAAAAGATGATATAGGACCATTTGTGACAACATGGATGGATCTTGAGAGTATAATGCTAAGCGAAATAAGTCAGACAGAAAAAGCAGAGAACCATATGATTTCACTGATATGTGGTATATAAACCAAAAACAACAAAAGAACAAGACAAACAAATGAGAAACAAGAACTCATCGACACAGACAGTAGTTTAGTGGTTACCAGAGGGTAAGGGGGATCAAATATATGGTGATGGAAGGAGAACTGACTCTGGGTGGTGAACACACAATGGGATTTATAGATGATGTAATACAGAATTGTACACCTGAATCTATGTAATTTTACTAACAATTGTCACCCCAATAAATTAAAAAAAAAAAGTCTTAGTAGCAGTTTGTCCACCCTTGGTGTATAAGATAATGTGTGTGTGAATTTCAATTATATTTCTACTTAAAGAATACTTAACTGTGGTAAGATCAACTTTACAGAATCAACAGTGGAAACCCTCTAGGGTAAATGTGAAGAGGATTCTGAATGAGGGATAGACTAAACCCAAGCCTAACTAACCAGGGATCCTCAGCCCGCATATTGGGTAACTACTCCCAGCAGAAATCACTAGCTGATGGAGGGGGCCAGATTTGAGTGAATCTAAGGCTCTGTGCAAAAGCTATTCAAAGTGAAAAAAATAATCAAGGATTGTGAGTTGAGCAGGACACTGAACATCTGGTCAAACTGAAGCTAGGGAACTCCCCCAGGAGCTTTCAGAGCAGACCCAAAGGCAATCTGGAAGCCAGGGTCAAGGAGAGGGAAACCCTCAGGATGTTTTTTGACCACAAAAGTAGGGGAAGTCCTGGGTTTTGTAATTACCAAGCAGCCTAGACTGCACTTTGGGAATAAGTGAAATCTCTGCAAAATGTAACTTACCTGCCTTGATCAATCTAAAACACCTCATGGGGTAAACCTGATGGATATAAAGAAATTATGCCTGAAAAATTGGAGTCTGGAAACCCTAGAAGTTCGGTTGCAAGAGGGGAAGATGTTAGAAAAGTTCCCTTTTCCCTTTCCCCACAGGAACCACTTTTCCCTAAGAAGGAGAAAGCAGGCCTGGAGGTAGAAACTACAGAGTATCTAAAGAACAACTGACCAATAGGCTTTTGAGAAACCAAGAGAGGGGCTCCCCCTGATGCTGACTGAAAAGACCTGAGGGCAGTAAGTCTTAAACTTAGAATAGATTAACTTGTCAATAAAATAGGAAGAACAATGATTCTCCATCCACCCACCCACCCACTATAGCCCAGGGCTAGAGCTTTTAAGACTGAGTAAGTGCTCCTTGCCTAATTGAAGGAGGAAGGGTTAGTGTGGGAGGTAACCACACTAATCACAGGTCTCCTGAAAATAACAATATATTTCAGTTTCCAAGGTATTTCCACAAACATTGTTTGCTCTGCAGCTCACAAGTCAATGTGGTCCTAAGATATGACAGAAATTATTTTCCCAATTTTTACAGATGAAGAAATTGATGGTCAGAAGGGTTGAGCTACTTGCCCAAGTTCACACAGTTTTTAAGTAGCAGCACCACACTTAAATCTCTCAAGATTACAAATCAAATGCTACTTTTACACTACTGTCAGTGTTCTTAGTGAGAAAACACCAAGGTGGGAAATGGCTAGCAAAGAAATACATTCCTGGAAGAGGTGACTCAGTTAGGAGTTGGAGAGGGTGGGACAGAAATGAACAATTAGGTGAGGACCGTGGAGTTGTGAAAAAACTTAAGGCTTTCAGAAGGATGGGAATTGAAAAGGTTTTAAATTGAAACAGTTCTGAATCCAGAGTCTACATTCTGAGGAAACAGGGAGATGAGATTTTAAAATGTTGAGGGTAATTTGGGAAAGCCAGTAAGATGGGGTTGGGATGTGTTAATGAAAAGACATCCAACCTAAGAGAAAACTTAAGAGTTTATTTGAGCCAAGCTGATGACAATTGCTGGGAAGCAGTCTCAACGGATTGAGAACATGATCCATAAAATGGCCGTTTTGTAACTTATTTTATACATTAGAATCAAAGGAGGAAGGTTACATGAAATCCATTGGTTGTAGATTAAGTGGGTGGGAGAAAGCGAAGCAGGGAAATCTCTGGGATTGGATAGAAAGCAAAATGGAGAGACACACACTTCTTTTACATTAGTGGGTTCAGGATAGTTAATAGCATTTTACAGCACATAGAGATGGTATTTGGGGAATAAGATAACTGAGGGATTTTGTAGTTTCCTGCTCTGGTGTCGACCCCTGGGAGGTCCAGAAAAAGAGATTACTCTGACATTCCAAGGGTATGTTATCTTAGATGCAAAAAGACGACAGACAGGTTCCTGTAAGGTAAAGATTGATCCTTGTCAAGGAAGCTACAGGCCAAAGATGTGACTTTGCGCCATGGCCCACCTTAGGAATTTTTATGTTCACGCCATTCTGTGTGGTTATTTTCAGTCTCCTGAGCTTGTCAGGTTTAACATGTTGCCCCTTTTCCATCCATAGATGGAAACCTTCCAGAGGTTTCCACTTGGGGCAGAGGGATACACCAGAGCAATGACTGCTTGCTCAGTTGATCACAGATGCTGAGAAAAATAGCTTTGATTTTGGATTTAAACACAAAGTAGAATAGGGAATAGAAAAGGATTGTAAATAACTCTATTACACAAAAGTCTTTCATGAAATACATGTTTCTTTCACCCAACAAATATTTTCTGAGTACCCACTATGTGCCAGATACAGCATGTGCTAAGTGTTGGGATATAGCAGTAAATAAGACACTGTGATCTCTGAGGAACCTAAAGGCTAGTTGGGAATCCAGAGAATAAATAGCAACAAAACAACGTGATAAGGAATCTGACAGAGAGGAACTAGAATGAGAACTGCAGCCTCGGGGAAAGGGGTAGGTAACCAGGGTGCTGCTAGCCCAGAGGGCACCATGCTTCCCTACCCTGACTCAATGCCTGCCCTAGTCCTGCAGGAGGGGTGCAATAATTGAAATGCTGGAAAGGTGATAGTACATTATACATGACAGTTAAATGAACTACGTAAATTGTGAACCATAAGTCATGGTTCCATTGTTCTGTAACAAGGTAAAAACAGCAACTTTGTTATCAAGGTAGAAACTATGAACCACGAAAAACCAGGAGAAGCATTCTCTTCCTTCCCCCCTTTCTGACACTATGCTTCTTGAAAGTGGGCTATGGGACTAAAGCATAGGGCATAGAACAGAACTTACGTTAAAAGTTTGGTTGGTTAATGTCACCTGGACAGGAGCATGACAGGAGTGGTTGTAGGGGAATGTCATGATCCCAGATTTATGCTCTTTAATCTCCTGGAGATAATGAAGGAAGAAAATTTATCTAAACGGAAGTTAAACCTACTGCTTAGGGTAACTCTGGGCTAAATTTTGCTGCAGACAGAACTGCTGCTGAGGAAACCATAGTAGAAAAAGAAAAATGCCACCTAGGATGGAAAAACTTATACAAGCCACCTGGTATTATTGTATTGCAAGAATCTCAAGTACTCGATTCAAGTCATCTACTATCTGTTGTACAGAAATTGCCTGATTTCAGCTGAGTTTTCTTCTTTGTTTCTTTTTAACAACACTTCGTATAGAAATTGAGTTTGTATAGAAATTACCTGGCTTCATCGATGGTGATTGCTTTACTAAAAAATAATAATAAATAATAGATACTATTTATCAAGTACCTACCATGTTCCTGGACTCCGTGGACAACATCACGAATCCTCAAAGATCTTTAAATGTCTACCTGCCAATCCCACATTTCTCCAAAATATAAGCTCCATAAAGGCAGAGAATTTGCCTTTTGATTTTGGTATTTTGTTCACCAATGCATCCCAAGTGCTTATAACAATGTTGAACACATTGTGGATATGCAATATATATTTGTTCAACCAATAAATTATAAAATTGAGATTTATCCAAGGTCACATAACTATTTGAATATGGGGATCTTAACTCAGTTCTATGTGAATGAAAAATCTCTTTGTTTCTGTCATGATACTAGTCTGCCTTTTGGTAAATCTGCTCTTGGTTTACAGTTTTGATGGGAGTACAGGAAGCAACACCATGCATAAAGTTATCTGGAACCATCTTCTTGCCATCAAAGGCACTGAGCCAGCCAGTCACAGTCTAATTAATCTACTCCCTACTGCTCATGCCTTCTGATTTCACAGCATTTGTTTGCTAGGCACCAAATAAACATACCACCTTCTTAAACAGGTAAGACCCACATTTTCTCACCACACTTCAAAACTCCCCATTATACACCAAGATCAAGGAACTGGGAGTCAGGATGTTGTGGATGATACTTCTGATATAACTCCCCACATCTAGCATTTCATCAGCATTCTGAAAACTGTCAGCGTCAAGAGTTACAATGAACCCTAAAGATCACCTAGTTCAATATTCCCACCTAGGACAGGAGTAACTGAAAAATTCCTAACTTGGGCCAGCCCATGGGTATCCCTAAGGAGGTAGGCAAGAAGGTGCCAGTGATGGAGGAATATTTTCCTGTGATTCCCCAAATGATGTAGATGATGTTGGATCTGCCGGCAGTTTCTGGGTGTAGGCCGGGATCCTGTCTCCTGAGAACGAAGAATGGAAACACGGACCCAAGAGAGGCAAAGAGTTTTAAAAAGAGGATAGTTTATCAGAGGCAGGAGAAGAGGTTGCAGCTCCGGAGCAGGAGGGGATCCCGAATGGGGGTGGCCCGTGACTGAGGCAAAAGCTCTTACTTTTATACCTTCCCTTGTCTGTTTGGGGAAGGGGAGCTGTTTGAAGAAGGGAACTTGTTTGAAGAAGGGAACTGGCTCCTTCTAATGAAATTCTTCTACCAGGTTTGTTCTGCTTGCCCATCCTGAAGGAATTAGCAAAGTAACCCATTCTTATCTATCAGATCAGCTCCATTTGTCAGGCCAAAAGGAATTTTATGATTAACCTCAAGGCCTTGTTACATTATGTCCTGGAGCGAAGGAGTGATTTCAAAACCTGGAGTTTTAGGATATGGCTGTCTTTGTTTATTCCACCAGGGACCTCCCTGTCTACCTAGGGACAAGCCAGCTATGCTGTATCACCAGGAATACACAATGCTACAGGATAAGCCTGAAGCTTCTTCCTTGACCAATCATTTTCTATATTGGGAGACAAACTTAAATAACTTAGCTATTGAATAACTTAAATATTATTTTTATAATATAACTATTTCTGATATAGTTACTCCCATAGAATATGCAATTCACATGAATGTTTAAAGATAAAAAGGAGACTGGGCTAGAGGTTACAGCTCAAGGAATGTTTCCCTGAAGAAGTGAGATTTAAGTTGAGCCGTAAGAAATAAGATTGAGTTAGCAAGCTAAAGAGCGGGAAGACAGTGGAGTGAAAGGGGGTATACGTAGTGTCTTTGGCGGAAAGAACAGTATCTGCAAGCATTCTAAAGTGTGGAATTCAAGGAACTGGAGGCCTGAGTGTCCCATGCACACACTCCATAGGTAGGCTTTTCTATTATCATAGGATCTCCTGTAGCACTTCCTAGTGAAGTGCTAGGAAGTGAAAAGTCCCTCTTTTCACTCATATCCTGCCAAAACACTGTGAAAATCTTGAGGGGAGGAGGTCCAACAGCCTGGAACTGAAATGTCTGTAGATTCTCCAGTACCACCCCAAATTCCTTAGCCAAGACCAGGAACACATAGCTGTCATTGCTTAAGGATTTTCAACACTCTTGCTAAAACCATTTACTAGTTTAGATTAGAAACTGCTTGGTATAAAAGTAAATTCTAGTCAGCTCATTGCACAAAGTATTACAAGTAACAATATCAGCTAATATTTGTATATGGCTGTCATTTGATCTTCACCACCACCCTATAAAATAGGTGCTTTTGAAATTGTATTAACACTCACATTGTTAAGTGAACCAAACTCAAAGACTTCTGCACTTCTTCCTATCACACAGTAGACAAGCTTTTGATTGAGGATTAAAACATATTAAGGGCACCTCCAGGAAACATGGAGCTTTATGGTTCTTAGTGCTATTTTATCAGCTTTAAATTATAAAAATGTTTTTACCTTCATTTTCTGGCCACATAAGAATAAGATCCCACTGTAAAAGTGGCTGCCCTGTATGGCAAGTGGAGGTGGGGAATGACTACAGAGCAGCTGAGGGGAACTTTCTGGGGTAATGGGAACTGGGAACATCCTATATCTTGATGGTGGTTACATGGATGAATATGATTGTCAAACTCATCCAAGCAGTACAATGAAGAGCTGGACATTTTATGATTTAACAATGTAAATTATATCTAAAATGCTGATGTAGAAAAATTATTTGAAAATTAACTAAAATTGATTCAAAACTTCTTGTGCATTTAAAGAATTGCAATTACTGGAAGTCCTTTTGGGGAGTGGAGGAGAAATTTTCCAAATTGAAAGTATACATTGGAAGTATAATTTTGACTTTGAAATGCCTCACAGGTAAACAGATTTTCAATTGGGCAGTTGAGATATAACCAAATTTGTCAGAGAATTAGTGGTTCATAACTTAAAAATGAGAATAAGAAAGCTCTAGTGTAATAAAAAAAATAGGTGTTGTTATTACTCTATTTTACAAATGACGAAATAGGCTCCAAATGTGCCCAAAGTCACATAGCTATTGAGTGACAAAATGAAGACTATGACACTAGGTCCTTTAGGTGCTAAAGCCTAAAGGCTTAGTACTATACTGCAGTACTGAGCAGGGTTAGTAGGGCAGAGGGCCTTAATCCCTGTAGGCCACTAAGCAAACCCATTGTCCTACCCCCTGGACTTCCCTAAGAAGATTGAAAGGAAGGGCATGATTAAATGAACTGTGTTAAGCGACTGCTAAATTCCAGGCCATGATAGGGCCTCTAAATATGTTATTTCATTTAATCCTCACTGCCACTCCTCAAGGTGGACAAATTATCATCCCCATTTATAGAGGAGGGAACTGGGGCCCAGGATGGTTAAGTAATTTACCTCATTGGAAAGTACTGGAGCTGTGACTGAAATCCAGGCTTGAGTGACTCCAAAAGTCTATACCTTTTCTATCAGAGCATACCAAAGATGGCTTAATATTTAACCCTTCCAGGTTACATATTTGCACTTTCACAAGGGTCTTTCCTGTGTGAGTATCACAGGACCATGGCAGACCTGAAGAGAAGGCTGACTGGGGACTGCAAAGTGGGCCTGCCTTAAATCACACGGGAATGTCATTGACCTACCTTCTGCCTGTAGTTCCTGAAGTGAGGCAGCATGCCAGAGAAGATAAATCTCTAGTGGAGTCACAGTCTTCTCCTCCAACTGGGATAACAACTCTCAGACACTCTGGCAATGATAGAAACAGAGAGATCGCTGAATCAATCAAGAGTTTATTTGCAAAGGGTAACATCAGAGGATGAACTTCCTTTCAATCCTGTAAACTTTGTACACTTAAAGAGCTTACTGGCTCAGGAATTTGATTTCACTCCTACTTGCTTTCAGTGATTTTTTTGTCTTTGACTAAATCACATTCTCCCTCTCATCCCACCACCTTTTAGAGTGCAGAATTTGATGGGTGTTCCTGGGTCCCTCTACCTCCCTCTTGCTCCAGCTAACCTAGGACTTTGCAAACAAACCCTACCGAGAAGTAAGGACAGTCTGGGCCTTTCCAGAAACTCAAGCTGTGGAAGGAAATATGGTATTTAGTTAAACTGAAGTGAAGCCCTGCATAAATCATAAAGCGGTGAACCCAGGTTACTCAAACAAGACCCTAGGAGGTGCTTGGGGAATAGACTTTTTCATGCAACTTTATTTTTCTACAGCTGATTTATTTCAAAAATGCTGGGGCCCACAAATACCCCAGGAGTAACTTGGCTCCCAAATGCTACAGAAGGTTTTGGCCTTGGAGCACAGTTCTGGTGTTTCCTGAATTCCCACATTGCTGTTTTCCACACAGGGATCAGACTTCAAACTTCCTGTGTCTGGCCCATATGTGTGTGTGTGTGTGTGTGTGTGTGTGTGTGTGTGTGTGTGTGTGTGTGTATGCTTGGAAAGGGTGAGAAGGGGAGGGGGCGGATCCAAAAGGAAGAGCATTTACCTCAATGCTTACATTGCACACGTGTCCCTTTGTTCCTTTCCCATTCAGATAAAGCTGCTATTTTCTGATGAGCTCATTTCTGCATGAGAAGGGCTAGTATCTTTGTGAATAAATAGACTGACTTTAGGAGGTGTCCCATGAAAGGCTGCTTTTCAGTGTTTGTCTGATATATTTGTCGGGTGTTTTTTGGGGGAGGGAAGGAGAGAGTTATGTGGAACCATAAATCCTTAGGATTTATTTTCCCTAATGTATGTGCTTTTGTTTCTAAATGCATTTAAATGATTTAGTTGTTCACCAGGCAATTAGAGGAAGATGTGCTCATTTCACACTTGCAGTTGGCTTGGTGGGTGGGGGAGAAAGTAATTCAATAGAAAGCACTATGGTTTTATGGTCTTTTCTTCTAGAAGAATTTAGCCAGGGATTGAGGAATAGACTGTAAGCCGCATCCTCCTTCTTAACTTTTCCTGTACATTGAGCAAAAATATTGCATGCAAAGGGCAGACTTTTTAAAGATTTTTTTAGTTGCCAAAATTAGGAACCAGGAGATTTTCCATTAAAATATTTGATTTCTGGTCTGGTTTCTCTTGAAAAATCGAAGTCCTGGCCACATTGGGCCTGCATTTCCCACGGTGCTGACCATGGGAAAGCTACCCCTTTACATGGGTCCTGCCTTCTTGGCAGCCTACATCTTGGTCTTATCACCTGACACCGAGCCTGAGGATTTTTACCATTAATTTTTTTATTGTTGTAAAATATACATAACATAAAATTTATTTACCATTTTAAGTGTACAATTCAGTGGCATGAAGTACATTCAAAATGTTATACAACCATCACCACTATTTCTAGAAATTTTTCATCATATCAAACAGAAACTGTGCTCATTAAACAGTAACTCCCCATTCCTCCCAGTCCTCAGGCCTGATAGCCCCTATGTTACTTTCTGTCTCTATGAATTTGCCTATTCTAAGTATCTCAGATAAGTACAATCATACAATATTTGTCCTTTTGTGTCTGGCTTCTTAGCATAATGTTTTTAAGGGAGACATTGATTTTTTCATTGACTTATTTTAGAGCATAGACATTGATTTTTACTGCATGTTAAAGGAGGAGTTACATTTCATTGAAAACAAGGCCAACAGGACAGATCATTTGGGATGGAGACTTGACTTCTAAGCTTAAAATGATCATTATATCCATTATTGATAAGTGGAGGTTCTCAATGTACTTAAACAACCCAGTGTCTTTATACAGGTGTTTTATAGTTGCTGGTTAATTCTGGTATCCCCCAGAGGCTTCTCCATATCTTATTGTCAGGATATGAGGACATGGGGATGCTCTGGGGGTTAGTTAAATGTGTGTGGCATACTTTGCTGCATAAACTCACTCTGGAACTAGCACTTAGCATATGCTTGTTAGTTGTCTTTTTCTGTATATACCCTTGAAGGTAGGAGCCAAGTCTCATCCCTCTGTTTTTTCATTCTTGTCCACAATAGCAACTCTATCGATGTTTGTTGATGTTGGCCTCCCCTCCCCCTTCCTTTTAAGTAGGGCTGGTAAAGCATAGCTTTAAATTCAAACTCAGTTTAAACAAACCAAAGAGTTTTCAGGGTAGAAACAAAATGAACTCTTGCTAGGCAGGAAATAAGGAATACCTAAGCTTAGAGATCTGGGCAAAGCACAGGTACGAAAAAACCTGTTGTTTGCCACAGGCTAAGAAGTGAATCACACACGTGATCGACCATCAATTTCAGAGCTGTGCTCATTCTACTCCACCAAAACTTAAATTTGGAGAAGAATAATATCCAAGGCAGAATTTGAGGAGGGGGAATTAAGTGTTTTAAGGGTTTCCATTGTATGAAAGTCCCCCATAGCTGTGGGGAAGTGTAGTTGGAAAAGTCTTTTGATTGCAACTTCAAGGTTAGGGGCAGGCATCCTAGAGACACAGCCTCCAGGCCTTTGTACTAGGATTTGTTTGCCAGTATTTTCTGTGATGGCAAAAGATGGAAAATGGCCAAAATCACCTCAAAAGGGGAATGGGTAAAATAATTTTTGCACATCTGTGTAATGGAACACTGAGCTATCACGACAAAGAATAAGGTAAAGGAAGTTATCCTGAGATGGATGGATATTTAAGAGACATAATATATTTTGAAGATTACACACAGGCATAGAGAGAAAGGGAGAAAGGGACTATGAGAATGGAGTGATGGAGAGGAACTCTGTATTCCTTTCAGTACTGTTTTAATTTAACCCTGTTCATATTTTACTCTTTCCATTTTAATAGCGTTGTTAACAAGTATCCTGTTGCCATTGTGATCAACAGTAGTCTGTAGCATATACTCATCCTATCTAACTCCGCTGTCCACCTCCTCACTCCAAATAGCAAGGCAGGAATAATCTTCCCTTGATTCACAAACCAGGTGTCTCCATGTCTTTAACGCTCACAATCTCACCTTCTCCATGAAAACTCACCGGAATAACTTCACCTCACACATATATAGAATTATACCAAGAATCCATTTTGTCCATGCTCCGGCTTCTGAATCTTTCAGCAGCCCTAGTAGAGTGCTCTACACACTGAGGCTACCCTACAATATGGCACCTACTCACCACTTTTCCTGTGTGTTTGTGTGTGTGTGTGTGTGTGTGTGTGTGTGTGTTTATATTCTGAGACCCTGTTCACTGTGAGATAGTGTTCCCTTTGAGCACACTTTTCTTGCATGCCTTGATCCATGGCCCCTCAGAAAGCTCCCATTAGGCAGGCTTGAATTGGATGTCACTTTTTTTATTGGCATGAGTTCATTACAATAGCTCTGTGTTGTCAAGGCCTTTATATTTAGACTTGCTTCCTCCTTCTAATGTTTTCTAGGAAATATGGATCTGTAGAGAATGGTGGTTTCCATGGTAAATGTTCCCTCATATTTGTTTTCTCAAGTTCACTTCAGATATACACAGCATGATTTACTTTTTCAGTACCAGTACCGTTGTGGCGCCACTGCAGAACTGTTTAAAAAAGTAATCTCACCCACCCTGGTTAGAAAAGGGGTAATTTTTTATTCTAACTGCAGGGAGCCAACTTCATATCCACCCCCAAAACTGTAGGAAAAGAGTTGACTTACTAAAATACAGCCACAAAACCTACACACCTTGGATGTAAATGATTAAAACAGATGAGCAGAATATTTGATTCTCAGACACATGTGAGTCTCTCCAGGGCATAGTATACACAAGTAGGAACACATACATACATACATACATACATACATACATACATGTGGGCGTGGTTTGTGATTTATACAGTTTTCACACACAATTCATTTTATTTTTATATACAAGTGCAATTAAGTAATAGGGTATGTTTTATAGCTTTTTAGATAAGCAAATTAAGGCTCAGGGATGTTAAGCGACCTCACAAAAGTCACACAGCTCCCTGGTAAGTGCTAAAGCCTGATATGAGTTCTTCCTTTAGCTCCAAATTCCATGTTATTCTGCCACCCTTAGACTGTTTCTCTGTGCTTTCATTGCCCAGATGTAAAATGGAAGATTTTCAGTGTACCAGGATGCTGTTCTCAACTCTCTGTGTTCTTAAGCAACATCAATTTTTCACCAACGGAAAATGTGAACACCTCATTGACACTTCACGTACTTTTCCCTCTCCTGGACTAATTAATTAAAGGGGAAGAAAAGTTACCTATCCCCAGAGGACCTGACAGTGCCATAAAGGTGTGCCGGAGACTGCTGACACATTGTCGCACTCTCTTAGGAGACTGAGAAGCTAACCGTCTCAGCTTTCTCTTCTCAGCAGTGGCTGGGGAGAACAGAGAGCAAGACAATAGCCTCTTGTTTAGTTTTATTAATTTTGAGGGCGGGTGGGATCGGATCGACAGCGCAAGTCACCAATCGTAAGCGAATCCTAGGCCGGGATTAGCCAACCCATAGTTGCAAACGAACAGTGGATGGGATTTACCCTTTCTGGGCCCACTCCGCAGGGGCCGGCCCTCCCAGCCTGCCCAGGGGCGGAGGCTGCGCACAGCCCCGCCCACGCCAGCCCCGCTGCCAGCGCGGCCCGCCACCAGGGGTAGGGGCTTGCGATGTGAGTGTGGTGGAAGGAAGCGGGAGTCTAGGGAGAGCGGAGGAAGAAAGGAGGATGTCTTGCAGAGCTGCGACCTGGGTGAGGGCCTACTGGTAATAGGAAGCAAGAAGGGAAGGAACATGAAGAAGCGTTGCTCCTTCCTGCATTATTTTAAGCAGGCTTTGCAAAAAGCTGCTTTTCAGCATTTCTATTATTTGTTTTTCTTCCTCCTGCTGTGGGGCTGGGAGCTTCACTGGCCCTCCCACGCGACTCTGCTCCGCTGTTGCCGTAGATTATTATTGTAGTCTTTGTAAAACCCTTCCCTTCCTCCCAGCCAGTCCTTGCGTCGATTCTCAGGGCTACTGTAACCGATTTGTGCCATGTTAGTGGGAGGACCAGAGCGAGAACCCCCCCGCCTTTGCCCGAGCGGTAAGACCCGCCATTCAATTGTTTGAAACTTCCCCGCCCTCTAGCCCCACCTCTCTTCCGCCCTCTCCTTCCAGGCTCCAGGCAGGCCCCCTCCCTTCTTTCCCCGCTCTCTACTCCGCCCCCTCCCTAGTCCACTCCCGGCTCCTGGGCGGTCCTAGCGGCTCATCGCAAGAAGAAAAGCCACCCATTCGCCCCCCTCCCCTACCTCTCATCCTTTTCCCAGGAGCTGCCCTCATCGCAGTCACGCCCCTTCCTTCCGAGGAGCTTTCTGACTGCCCAAGCTGGTAGACCCCTGATTTATTTCTCCATCTCCTCTCTCTTTGGCTTTATCTTCTGTTAGTTCTCACCACCCCCTCCACCCCCACCTCCAGTCTGTCTCGTCTCCGACTATCCGCTGCTCCACCCTTTGGCCCGGTATCCTGCCTATCCACTGCCACCAAGGAGATCCCGGAGGGAACAGCGAAGAGGAAGCACCCAGGAATTGGGGCTTTCCCCCTGCCCATCTCTGGCCTCTGGCCTGGGACCGAAGCCACTTGAGCGAGTAGAGACTCGTCACCTTGTCTTCGTTGCCTTCAGGGGTAGGAGACGCGTGGTTACTTTTCGCGGGGTAACTGGGGCAGGAATCCATGGTGGCATGAACTTGATCATGCCCTCGGCATAAGTGAGTCGATCTACATGCGTGCGGGTATGCCCGTGTGTTCTGCTTTCTTTGCAGTTGGCCATGAGTTTTTCGAGATGTGCAGCAAGTTAAATCGGTTAAAAAGTGCGTGCTTCTTTCCCGTCGGAGATGCTACTGGGTACCACAACTTGATGTTACTTTTACTTACTTGCCTCCCGGGGTCTTAGTAGGTCTCTAGGTAATTAAGTACAAAAGAAATTAAAGACCTGAGGGAACTCGAGATCTACATTTAGCTCAAGGAGAAAGTCCATGCTTATCTCAGATTGCTAGATGTGTTCCTCCTAAATTCTTAGGGTTGGGGTGGGGACCTTGAATTCTTGAAGTCTTAAAGTCTGGGAGTAATCTACAACGAACGCTACACTTTTTTGGTGAGTGTGTGTGTGTGTGTGTGGTGTGTTGAAGAGGAGGCTGCCCCTTATCTGCTTTACATGTTAGTGACTAGTTTTGTGGGATCATGCAGGTATGTCTTGAGGGTCTTAAACCTGTGTCATTGTTGGTGCTTCAACAGCAAGATGGACTTACAGATATATGAAGATATATATTGATATATTTTCGATAGGATAAGTGAGAGGGGAAGTGGCAGTCTTTGTAGACTGTGAGCAGTCCCTGGTAAATTGCCACTAATAATTAATAATAATTTGCAGCAAGGGACTAAATAGAATCAAATGAGATAGGTAAGGGAAAGTTTGTGTGAAACAGCATTTCTAATCTCTAGCATGTACTTTAGAAAGAATTTTCCAACACCTTGGAGTGTCTAATTTAGTTCTCCTTCCTCCTCCCTTCCCTTCCACCCCCACCACAAGAAGAATGGAAGTTGGGAGGCAGTTTATTTTGTTTTAATATAACCCTCTTCTCCCATTCAGAGAGGAAGATAATTGCCTTGTTTCCCCAAAAATAAGACCAGGTCTTGTATTAAGATTTGCTCCAAAAGACGCATTAGGGCTTATGTTCAGGGGATGTCATCCTGAAAAATCATGCTGGGCATATTTTCCGGTTAGATCTTTTTTTCAGGGAAGCACGGTAGTCACCATAATCTTTAATAATGGAGGGCTAAGGTTGTTTAAGTCTCCTTGAACCAGACTTTGTGCAAAGTCCTTTCTCAGGCCAGCCTTTGTGAAGCCTTCTCAGTTAGACCTTCCAGAACCCTCATTTAGTAGCTAAGAATAGTGTAAGATACCATTTGGATCTTACACTATTTGGATGCAGGGTAAATTTTCACCCATGTGCCACCTATCTCCAATTGGGCAAGCATGGCAAACTTAGAAGAATGGTGGTATTCAAAGACCTATTACCAAGATGTCCCCAACCCATTGCTTATTTGGCAAGAAATTATTGACATATTTTTAAATAATTTCACTGGTTGATTTTGATGGGGGGAAAGGAAAGCAGGAAGGGAAAGGGGACGTTACAGGTTACAGGGCAACAATTTTAAAGGCTATCTATCGTGTTTCAGATCAACTGGGAGGGAAAAGTTGGCCTGACCAAAACTACATTTTATAAATGGCCTGGGACATTTTAATAGCCAGGTGGTTGTAGAGTAGTTGCATCTATTTAGAGATGATAACACTCAGGTTCTAGCTATTCTGTATGGGCTTATCCGGTGTCATTTACAGACACTTTCTGGCACTACATCCTACTTCGTTTTAAGATACTTCTTTCTTTGGAAAGGTCTGGCTATGTAAAATTGAAAGTGCTTTTCCTAACTTCATAGTCTAGATATGAAGTAAACCTCTGACCAGGCTTGTATATCGCGTAACTTTTCTGTGAAAGTTGTGGATCTCTTTACCTATTTAAAAGATTTTAGAAGGGAATTTAAAAACTCATATTCAATATACTCTTTTGTATTTGGAAATTAAAATCTTATTTCTGGTTTGTGAAGTAGGATTCATTTTGTGGAATTGCTTTATCTGTAGTTTTATAAAGAATCAATCAGACTCTAGAATTCCTTAAGAACAGTCTATTCAGAAAGCAGAGGGATGGATGCTATGATCTTGAAGTCCCATTGAGTGCCAGAATTCTAAGTGAGTACATCTGCTTCTGTGCATCTCCTAAGAGCCCTCTCCCAGGGCCTATGCCTTCTTTAAAAGGGTGTCTTTGTAATTAAGCAGCTCTTCTCCCCCATCTCCCTTTCTTCCTTTGATCCAGCTTTTTAAGGCCTTTTTTCCATTTAGAGACAAGAGGAGTTTCTCACACTCTCCTACTTCCCTCTTAAGGTTTCTTTCCCTTTCCCCCAGAAAAAGAGTCTCCCAGAGTTCTCAGGATGGTTAGAAGTTGTTTTGTTTTGTTGTTGGGGGGTGAAGGTTACCATTGAGGAGGAATACAGGATATATTACCTCTTGAGAAATGCTTGTGACCAGGTAGTTTCCTCTATGGAGACTGAGCATTTGGAATGCATGAGAACAGTCTATTCTTAGGGACTGCATGGAAGAAATTGTCCTTTGCACTCATTAAGCCCAGCTTAAAACCACTGAAAGGGGAAGACAGAGGTGTGTATAGTCGTGGTCAAGCCTTTTAGGATGGCAAATGGGTATATGTTCCCAAATCTGTTACATCACTTCTTTTCCCCACGGATTCACTGGGTTTGGAGAGCTGCTTGACAAGTTAATTAGGTTGGGACTAAACCAATTTGTTCATAATTGTGCTCATTGATTTCCTGTCTCCAGGAATTTTTGTTGTTGTTGTTGTTGATAGTTTACTATGACATGTTGTCTTTAGTCTTGCTTACTTCTTTGTTCTTTGATGCCTTTTGTAAACTTTGGTCCAAAATCTAGGATCCCACCCCCAAGTCAAAGGTTAGAATTTGATCCCAGGAATGAAAAAGGCATTAAACAGGCTTCTCGTACTACATTACTCTGCTGCACAGTGGGCTTTGGACGCCCCTTAACTCAGAGAGAGGAGGAAAGTCGCCCCTTCCACTCATTACACAGAAAAATCTGAACTGAAAAAAAGGAAACAGAAAGAAAATAAGAGGTCATTTGCTTCGTGAAAGAATCCACTGGAGGTTTCTTTGAAAGAACTAGCTTTCCTAGTTAGTGCCTTTGAGCTATGACTTGATATATAAAAATTCCAATAACTGGGCCTTCTCAGAAACACATTTATTGCATAAAGGAAGACATTAGAATTTTGTTGTAATGATTATTGCTTGAATTAAGTGAGGCCATTATTTGGCTTTTGAAATCTTTTTTTGTTATATGGTTTGGAGTTAATTGCCTAAATCATTCTAGCTTGTACTAATGTTGGCCACATTTTAGCCCCAGCCTACAAACACTTATAAAAGGGAGGTAGTATGACTTTCTGGAGATGAATCAGACTATGTAGATTTGGTAAGTTTAAGCTAGGGACTCTGTACCCCCTATAGGTAAAAAAAAATAGTTCTAGTTATTGTATTTGAATAGCCCAAGAATACAGAAAATTATTTCTGATAAATAACAGCAACTAATGCCATTTTATAATCTATAGTAAGCTTTCCTAGTGAGCTTATTTTTGAGCGGGAACTAGGCTCTTCACCCACCTCTAACTCAGTTTTACCACCCTTGGCAAGTTTCCTGCTCTGTAAATTGTGAGGGTCGCAAAGAGTGATTTTGAGAACCAATTCTCAAAAGTTTATGGTTCTCTTCCTATGCCTCAGTTTCTGGTGTAAATATGAATGATTCCTACTAGAATGAGGTGCAACAGTTGTTAGAAATATGATCGTGTAGTCATCTGGATATTTTTAAAGCCTGTAAAGATATATCAGTGTAAATGCATTGTGTTTTGTATTTTAACAACATAGCGAATAAAAAAGCTAAGACCCCACCCAAAACATCATTAAGAATCCCATAATTGTAAGAGATCACCTGCTTTTATTTTTTTCTAATTCCTTTCAGTCCTTACTTCTGTACGTATGTGATTTTTACATAGCTGTAGTCATAGAAATGTCCACTGTCTCTTTGAAATAAGAGCCTATCTAAGACGTATCTGTGTAAACCTTTGTGGAGGAGTGAAGTCAGAACCTGACTGAGTATACATGAAGAATCACATATGTACATTTATTCCTCAAATGCCAGGAGAGACTAACAGATTTAATAAGTAAGTAATCATTCAACACTTTGCGTGATTTAGGCATGTTCATGTATCTAGTGAGGCAGTTAATTCTACTCCCTTGACCCCTGTTACCCCTCGCCCATTATTTTTAAGCAAAAAGAAACTAAGTTTCACTGTTTACTTTGTCTAAATCATTAGCAATGATTCTCAAATCACTGTATCATGATATCCCATCAAGAAAGTACAGATTTGGGTAGACTATGAAATCTAAACAATAAAGGAAAGCAGGAAAGCACAAATGTTTTGTTTTATACTTTTGAAAATAATGTTTAAATTAGACTGAAAAATATTAAAGGAACTATGAACTTTAGACAATTAAGTAAAAGACATGTAGGTTTAGCAGGATAACCCACACATAATGGGTTCTTCATTTGAGACATTTACCATATAGTGAAAGTTCAGTTACATGGTCCTTTAATTTTCCTTTGATTCAAAAGATAATATACGTATGATCTCCAATTTTGGATGGAATCATTGCTGGAAAGTTAGATTAAATTTCTTTAACTGGAATAGCAAGGTGAAGTATGGGTTTTTAGTACTTAGTACCACGTTCAGGACAGGGACATTTTTTATGATATATGTTCATGGGGAAAATGCAATGGATATATTTGCTAATATCGCCTAAGGTAATTTTTGCAAATCTACTTTTTAAAAACTCTATAGGCTGTCCTTGACATGTGTAAAGTCACTTTCACTACTGCCCCAACTCCATGAAATATCATTAGACTGTGTGAGTTGAAGCCAGGATCTGGGTTTCTCTGCCCAACCCTCTCTGACTTGCCCTGTGACCAAGAGTAAATGAATTAGCTGCTCTGAGTTTCAGTTACTCTTCTGGGAAACAAGGATATTAATACTTCACAGGGGTGTTTAGGCATGCCTCATATTGGGCACATGCTTTGAGGTCATTGGATGAAAGGTGTTTGTATGATGGCAGAGCAGGCGTAGCATAGGGTCCTGAGCAGGTGTTAACTTTTAATGAGCATTGCTCTCTTATAGCATACAGTGCCCTTGGTGTTTCATTGTCTTACTGACTATAATTGATTGTACCAACATTTGTATTATTGACCCTCTTGGCTCCTAAAAATATTAAACGTTTTAATTCTATGTGGTAAATTGAAGTTCTAGTAAGAGGATGCTAGCATCTGCCAGAGTGATGAAAAATAGCTTCAAAAAGAGACATTAGTTGGAATGTGCCATAGAGATCAGTGAGTTCTTCAAAGCTCTTCCAGAAGATTAAAAAGGAGTAAAACAAATTTCTGTGTGAGTGTGTGTGTGTTACTGTGTGAGTGTGTGTGTGTGTGTGTGTGTGTGTGTGTTAAGGGAGAAAGTTTTGAGTATATTTGTTTGCGACACATA
The DNA here is from genome assembly GCF_004115265.2 of Rhinolophus ferrumequinum. NCBI lineage: Eukaryota > Metazoa > Chordata > Mammalia > Chiroptera > Rhinolophidae > Rhinolophus > Rhinolophus ferrumequinum. The sequence goes on from NC_046284.1 coordinate 41,297,551, forward strand.
CTGATGATAGCCAGTAACTGAAACCCAGCCATTGTGGTATTTTATACACAGCTGGTTTTTATTAATGATGGAATATTTATGCTTGCAGTACAATCCGTGGCTCATTTCCATGTGTATGTTAGGACTTAAATACCCCCCAGAGCAACATTAACATTAAATATAAATGTGGCCAAGCTGCAAAGGTTGTGTTTTTTGGGGGGTCTCTCTTATTCTTATTGGTGTTGCTTCAGTTCACAATAACTGCGCCCCAACTTTGGGCATTGATACTGATCTTTTTCCCCCCTTTATATAACCCATAGCAAACTTTACATTTTGATCCTTTTGATATGGACAAATGATCTCTCCTGCCTTCATAATGCAGATGAAACTGATGCATGGGTTTCTTAAGAGCGCATTTTTCCTGCACATGCTTCTCATTATCTGAAAGGCCTGGACTCAATCAGTAAAGGAGCAGAGAAACCACATAATTGAAAGGAGAATGACGGTGGTGCATTTTTGGAATATTTGTGGGAAGGGGATTGCTGACATCAGAAAATGTAGTGGCCTGAGTGTTAACAGCATTGAAGAAAAATAAGCTTTCTGTGTTTCTGTGCATTGAGAATTATTTTTAAGGGGATGAAAATATGGGCCAGGTTTGACATCCTTTTATGAAGTTGCCCTGGAAACTGATGAAGGTTGTTATAGAATAATTCAATTAAAACCTTCCCCATTAGGAAGCTAATTAGTACATCACTCATTTGGATTGTTTTCAAGGGGCATGGATTTGCATTGAATTAATGACATTTTTTCCATGTGATAGCAAACTACGATAAAAATCACAGATGGAGGAAATTATTTAGATTGCCTATTTTGAAAAAAACCTAATTTCCTCTTTATTACATTTAGGTTTTCAGTTCAGATGTTTGTTTCACTCTGTTTATACACAGTGATCACATTTTAGTTTAGCAGCCAGTTTTACTTTCTGGATTATGGGCTATAAACCAAAGCTTATTTGAATTTCCCATATGAATTGAAGAAAAACGACGAATGACAATAAATGATTTTATTAAGGTAACATTTGTTGTTTTTCTTTTCTTTTACAATAAATTAGTTTCCCTTTGCTGTGTGTGTGTGTGTGTGTGTGTGTGTGTGTGTGTGTGTGTGTGTGAAAAGCAGTTTTTATCAGCAAATAATTTTTGGAGATAAGAAAATTTTAATGACTCCCTTTACCCTCAAGAACATTCTGCTTGCCTCAGGCACACACTAAGGCAATGTGATGACTTTTCTGACCTGGTAATTTTTGTGACTAGGCTAAGCAGTTCTTCCTTGGCAGGCTGAAGGAGAGTGTTTATGATGGGAACTGAAGTGCTGGGTTCCTAGGTAGCACGTTCTTTCTACTGTACTCCACCTTTTTTAGGAGAATGAATACTTTCTCCTGAGGTTTCAGGGCCATTTGTAATAGAATAAGTGCTCTGTAACTAAATATGTAATATTTATATAATATGGGTCTGCTGTGGCCCTCCTTTTCCCCAATAACTAGTAGGGAACAGTCATTCTTTATATATATTCCTTAACACAATGCCTGCAGCATATGTGTGCACTAGTTTTGGAGAGTGGGAAAGTTGACTGGAGTATTTGATTTGTAGTTGAACTGATTTCACCCTAGTATTTCTGGGGAAGGCAGGGATTAGATTTAGTTTTGCAATGGCAACTCAGTCAAGACAGGTTCTTGGGGCTTGCAGGTCAGCAGGAGGAGGTGGGGCTGACTTTGGGGAGTGACTCAAGCCCTTTGGTATGAAGATATATGAAACGCTGGCTCCTGTCCATGCACCTGCTGGATGCCACACCTGCAGTCAGCACCTAAGCCCCGCTCAGACACAGAAGCCACACTGAAGACAGATGGGGCTCCCTTTAAAAGGGGCACAACGAAACAGGGAACTCCTAATTATGTTAGTGAGGCACACTACTGACAATTGTATTTAGCTGTTCCAGTGTTGGTAAGGGGAAACATCTTAGGTATTTTCTTATAGGTGCAGTGTATCAGCTTGCTCAAGATACTGTTGGAGTCTTGAGGGAATCTGCTTTCGTAATGAGTTTCTCTTGTGAATTGTCCTCTTAAAAACTGGAGTCAATTCTGCAGAGGTTTGTATCTAGTAAGCCAGCATAGGGCAGGAAGTCATAAGACCTGGCCCCACCAGTAAGCCACTGTGAAACCTTGGTCAAATTAGTTATCATTAGCTATCTGTTCTGGACTTAAGCTTCTGTAGTTGTAAAATGGAATTAATCGCATCAGCCTTTATTTCCTCACAGAGCTGCTGAGAAGGAAAAATAAGATAACAGAAGTGAAAGAGCTTTTGTTTCCTTAGAAGAAAGACTGAGAAACTAAAGGTAATAGTATTATTGTTGCTGCTCTTCTTTCATTCCTTTTCTTCTCTTTCTGTGGCCTCTAGCAATGTCTTTGGGAAGTTGTTGTTTACTCAGTATGCACTTATTAAGAATATTTTATGTACCAATTAATGTTTTAGGTGTTACAAATGATACAGAAGAAAAGCTTGCACCCACCCCATGCGCTCTAAGCAGCTTCCATTTCCAGCTCAACTTATTACACTGATTTCTGCCTGGGTACTTAGAAGTTTAAAAGACAAGAATTAACTTTTTTCCTCTCTGCGTTTTAACGGGGGACTTCTGTTCCTGGAGCAGTGTATTCCAAGGTCTAGATTGAAGATACATGGGGAAGGGTGGGGAGCCATTGGGTAAATAAGGAATTTCCCTCTCGCTCCAACGTTTGCAAAGTACATGTCCCTTGCTCACTTTTTTCAGGATCCAATCCTTAGTTTCATCCTTGGTTCCATTCTCCTCCTACTCTGTATGATCCAGTCCCCTCCTTATCCTTAGCTGTTATCCATATGCTAATGACTCCCAAAGATATATCTCAACCTATCTTTGACTCTTCCTTTTCCAACTTCCCCAACATCAAGTTGGTTATCAGATTCCATATCTCCCACGCAGCTCATAGGTCTTTTCCTCTGGGAAGCTTTGCTCAAGTGCCTCAGAGTTATTTTGCAGAGTTCTCTGTGTTGCCAGAGCTATGTGCTCATACTCTGGTTTCCTGTTGGATTGTACACCCTCTACTTGATTGGGAGCTGCTGAAGGCTGGACTCTGTTTTATTTATTTTTTACCCACCAGGACCTGTACAGTGTCTGGCTATAGTTAAGTGCTTAATAAATGTTTGTAGAAAATATGGTGTGATAAGTGCTCTAATAGAGATGTGTGCAAAGTCCAGTGGAAACACTGAGGAGAGAGAATTAATTTTCCATATTGACCAGAGTTGGGGGCAGGGGTAAGATGGAAGATTAGGGAAAAAACTTCAAGGAGAAGGTGGAAAGCACTGCCCTCTTCTGAGAGTTCTGACTAAGCAGTGTACGAAAGAAATGCCTCTTGTATGTGCTCTTGCTAAGCCAGGGACATCCTGGCTTGTTGCCTCTCCTGCCTTAGGACTAGATGGCTTTTATGGTCGGGTCTGCAAATAAACCTCTGTCTATAACACGTTGACCATTTAAGACAGGTACCACTTAGTCATATAATATTAAACAGAGCTGATTTTAAATGTGTCACCTTAACTGTGGCTGAAAATAGAGGTAAACACACAGGCTCATTGGTCATGTATGCGTAGTTCTGTACAGCAAAATACCCTTTAAAATATATTGAAGATTGGTATCTGAACAAATTGGTATCTAACAAATTTAATTCTGAGGATGTAGCAGGTTGGGTCACTAGAACTGAATGCCTTCAAGCTGACTGGGATATCTTTCCAAGGGCAAAAATGAAACATGATATAGGCCATTACAGGCCATGAACTTGTTCTCACCCACCTGACGCTTTTACTAATTAGTTTCTTGGCCAGTGGCAATTTGGGGCAAGTGCATGCAAGCTGGATTCACAGGGGAGCCCACATTTCACTCTGCTATTTCGCAAGCCATTGGGATACTACAGTGCTTCTCTTGGCTTCTTTCCCACCCAGGAGTCCTGCTGTGTGCTGGTGGAAAAATGGGAGTAGGAGATCTTTTCATTAAATGAAGGAGAGATTTCACGGGGTTTTAATGTTTTGCTAGTTTTATTTTTTTAGTGGGTTGTCTAAAAACATTCATGTTCCTTTGACCCATTAAGTTCACTTCTGGGATTCTATCAATAGGAAACAATCCAAAATATTGAAAAAGGTTAAATCATAAAGTTGTTTTTGTAACATTATTTAGACTGTAACAGAATTGAAAGGAATTTAAATGTCTTAATAAGTGGAGACTGGGTGAGTAAATCTTGATACACTCATTTAATGGACTATTACACAGTCATTGCAATGTTTGTTATGAAGTCAGTGCCACAACATGGAGAAAGTGCTTATGATAAAGTGAAATGTAGAATCCAAAAGTGTATGTGCATTCCTATTTCATTGCTTTGTAAAAACACAAATACACAACGAAAAAAACTAAAGAAAATATTCTATAATGCTAACAATGTTTGAGTTGAGGTGCTGAAATTATGAGTGATTTTTTTCTCTTTGTTATGAATATTTGCATGTTGTGCTTATATTGCTTGTAAAATAAAGTAAAAATAAAAATAAAAGTGGGTAGTATGTCACTGAAGATAAGATATTGGTAAATCAGGCAGCTTCTAGGTATATTCGTAAACTTCCCTCAGTTTATGCTCAATCTGATTTTATGGACTGCCTATACTTTTTTCTGAGGCAAGAAGAAATGGTATGTGATGGAGTGATCTATTTATTCCGCCCTTGGAATGGGTCTGTATGGAGGGAGGTGGAAGGGTGGTGGCAACAGGATTCTTCTTATTACCCAATATTTCACTGCTCATGTACATTTTAGAGTTAATCACTTTCGTTGCGGTTAACATGTTCAATTTAATTGCTTTAGAGTACAGAAAAGTAAAACTGGGACCAAACTGACCATGCCTCTGAGTTGCTATCTCCGAAACAGATAACTGACACTGATCCTGTGTCAGTAAGATTTGGAAATGCCAAGGCCTTACTGTAAGTCTTAAAATAATTTTCCAACCTAATCTAGATAGAGGTGAAGATAGGAGCAAAGAGATGGGGCTGACTCAAAGCCTTTTCTTAAGCTAGTGCTAGACTTAAGTAAGAGTAAGTACCAAGTTGTTATGATGTTGACAAGACCTAGAATAGGGGCCTAGAAACATTGATCAGTGGAGGTTCATGTTACTGTATGACCTATCTGAATATCTTGGTCTAAAGAGGAAAGATTTTGTGAGGTCCTTCTGCTATACATCTAACTAAACACATCCCTCTTACCTCTTTGGATTTCCCCCTCTGCCATTATCATTTTAATTTCAATGGAGTTGAAAAATTGGTGGTACCATTAAGCCAGGTTTATAGTTTCTTAAAAATCAGAGTTAATTCAATTTAATAAATATTTATTAATCATCCATGTACAAACTGCTGTGCTAGGCATATATTGTAGTCGAAAGACTATTGCCCTAGGAATAATAAAACCTGCATTCTGGTCCCGGCTGTTACCCCTTTTAAGTTCTGGCATCTTCATCTATGAAAAGAGGGGGTTGGATCACTAGACTCCTAAGAGTTTAGTTCTCACCTTCGCTGATTTAAGGATCCCTGCACAAAAGACTGAGTTGCAAATAAAGGTTTTACAAAAACAACCTTACTTCATAAAATTGCTGCAGCCTTCTAGAAAAAGGCCACTTTGAAATAATAATAATAGCTAACTTTTATTGAGCCTTTACTATGTTTCAGGCTCTGTGCTTATACTTTACATGGATTAACTCCCTTCTTCTTTATAATGACCCTATGAGGTATGAGCACCATTACCCTTATTTTGCAGATGATGAAATTGAGACTTGGGGATGTTGAGACATCTTTGAGGTCAGTTAGTAAGCCATAGATCCAGGATTTGAACTTGGACAAAGTAACTCTAGGCTCAGGCTCTTAACCATGGTGTTGTACTGCCTGTCCCATTACCCAATGAAAGTTTAGGGATTATCTGTAAAGGGACCATAGTTTCTTACCTCCCAAAGGAAGTGAATTAGTATCCTGGATGGCATGACCATTGGGAAAGGTGTTCCCTAGGACATTTAAGACCGCAGTATGGAGGACATGAGAGAATTCAGTGGGCTGTTTTGCCTTTCTTTTTGTGTGGGAGGGTGTGTGTGTGTGTGTGTGTGTGTGTGTGTGTGTGTGTGTGTTTTATGTACAAATACATGCACATAGATATAGGGAAAACTTTGAACTGGCTGCTTTCCATTTAGCTAGAAGTAAAATTACATGAAACAAGTTAACTAAGATTTAGCAGAGAAACAGGTTTCCTAGACTTAGATTCTTCATCCTGGTTGGTGGAGTGAGGGGTGGGGGCAGAATAGGAAGGAGGAGATAGAAGGGATAGAAAGAAGATCTTATAGGCATGTTTCAAAATTTATTTGAAGGGTAGAAATTTGGTCTGCCCTGGCTACCTAGTAATGTTGATGTTCTGGGACTTGGCTTGGGAAACATCTGGGCTCTGACTAATGTTTTTTCCCTCAACCTCCCAGGTATACTGGGAGAGGCCAATGACTGCAAATGGAGTAAGAATTTGGCTTGGCTTTGCTGCCCTGTTGTTTATTACAGAAGAGTTAACATATAGATTCAAATTGCATTTTTAAAGAGAAACACAGATGTCCTTTATTCCCCTTTCAAATATCTTCAGGGACAGTCTGTTTGTCCAGGAGAAACAAAGTTATTTTATTGATTGAAGATGATGTCAGACTTCTGGCAGTGGTGTAATTAAATCTGTGGGCAGATTAAAGGTTGCAGAGTTCATACTATTTTAGTTCTTACACATGAGACAAGGGATATTTTCCTTTCTTTTTTCTAATAAATAAATGGAGTAGTGTTTTCCTTTTTATGTGACTCTTAACATATAGATGAGCATAAGTTCTTTAAGAAAAAAATCAGCAAACGAGAAATCAGCAAAGCTTGTTTCTTAGGCTGATTTATTTTCCTCTTTTAAACAAACAAAAAAAGGCTAGGGAGTGGGGTATTAGGGAAGGACAATCTATGTTCAGTTAACAAAATGATTTGGGTTTTGAAAAGGATGTGGAGGAGAGATGACAAAATTAAGGGAAGGGAGTAAGACTTTGGACAAGTAAAAGTTTTTTGGTGAGGAGCTAGGTGTCAGGAGCAAGCCAGTCAAGATTGGCATGAAAAACTAAATAGTACCAGCAAAGAACTGTATGATGGTTTCTCTCTAGGAGTTCGATTTTAAAAACCTTGGGCAATTTTCTGTGTGCTTTAGTTGAAAAAATAAGACAATAATTTTGTTCAGAATTGGACAATAGAAGCACAGTGGTTATTTACCATAATTCTGTTAGTAGTCCAGCTTTGATTCCAATTAGAAGTTGTTCCTCTCTTTGAAATTAGGGGAGACACCCCAAAATAATTACCTTGCAGATTGGATTCTGCTTTTGATTGTGATTGCACGTTGGGCTGAAACAAGATGGAAAGACAAATTTCTATGTTTGTTCACTCTATATCTGTTCACTATTTTTGGCAATATTGCAAGGAAATAATGCTAAATTAGTCACTGTGTGGTTTTGTGAATTTTTTTTAGCTTGGATATTTTGGACACGCTCCCAAAATACAGAGACACTTGTATGCTTCCTTTGCATTGCCTTGCTCCTCAAATGGTGTCTCTGGTGTGGATTAAAACCTTTCCTTTAAGGGATGTGAGTGAGACATGGCTAAGTCAGGATGGAAAATAGGAATGTTGATCATGTGCATCTCATCTAAACAGAAACTCCTCAGTTTGATTATCATTTTTGTTAGAACCACAGGCTTTTTTAAAGCAGTGATTAGAAATGAGGACTATTTCAAATCTATATCTGGTGGATATTTGCATCTAGTCTCTGCAGTGTGAGCCTAGTCTTTTCCTTTTGTGGAGAGACTGGGGCAGTGGAAGTGCTGAAAAAGCAAGTGGAAGCATCTTCTCCTTGAACAAGAAGAAGGGTTGCAGCTATATGTTGAGAAGGGCAATTGCTTTGCTATTCCAGTCAGAATGGATGGGCTGTTGATCAGAGTGTAAGCTCTGTGAGGGCAGGAACTATATGTTATGTGTCTTTTGTATCCCTCATTCTGTTTAGCATGAGGCTGGCAATTGTCTAGAATAGCCAGTATGCAATAAATACTTAATGACTTGGTTAAAAGGAGTTTGGGTTTCTTCTGCCCATCTGAGGCTGTGGCAGTTAAATCGGGAGCTTCACTGAGCATTCTATCTTTGACCAAAAAACCTACCTTCTGATGACTGCCTTTCCTTCCGGGATGTGGGCCAGTGAGCTTCTCTCACCTGCTCTGCTATAGATAGCAGTTTAAAGGTGCACTCTAAAAGTGACAGTGGTTGTGGCTTTTGTCATCACCCACCATTCTAATTCAGAATGGAAACAGCGGCTTTTGGGGGCTGCAAAGCTAGAAAAGAGCAATCGTTTCCAGCCTCAGAACTGGACATTTCTGTCCCCTAGAGACTGGCCGACCTCCTGAACATGCTGCTAGAGAGTGAGATTCCTTTTTGTCCTGGTGGAAATGGACTCTGCCACTCATATAAAGGGCAAGCACGTGGGAGGACAAGTCATTCCTTTGGAAGGACTGGTTTGGTTAACTGTTGGCCACTGGTGGCAAAATAGAAACGACGTTTTTATTTCTCCCTCCCCACCCCCTGAACATTTCAGAGTGACCAGTGGTTGGAATCTTGGCGGCGCTTACCCTGAACCTGAGTGTTAGGGGAGAGGGAATCTGCCGTTGCGGTTTCTGGAGCTGCTCATAAGCAAGAATTCCCTATCCTGATCAAGGCTTTAAGCCTAAAAGAAAGCAGAAATAGGTATGGACTATTGGTGTGTGTGTGTGTGTGTGTGTGTGTGTGTGTGTGTGTGTGTGTGTGGTGTGTGTGAGCCTGTGTGTGAGCCTGTGTGTATGCAGGGTGGGGCGGGTGTGGAATGGGAGGGGGCGGTATACTCTTTAGTGTCTGGGGCAGCTCAATGTCTGGATTTCCCTGCCTTGCAGAATGGATTTATAAGTGATTTTATTGTAAACATACATGATCGCATTTCCATTTTTTGAGAAAAGAAAAGTAGTTTGATAGTCATCTTTCCAGTTCTGGGCACCAAAAGGGATTTATATGTCAGCCTATCAGAAAATCCCAATATGACAGTTTAAATACAAGAGTCCCAAAGGGTCACTGAGAGGGAGGGAAAGGGGACTAGAGGGCAGGTTCCTCAGCCCCTTGGTGTGCACTTCCCCCAAAAATATGGTGAATGGGATTTAAAAAGGGCTTTTGAAGGTTAACTGAAGGTTCAACTGTTCTATACAATAACTGGAAATGAGGTAGCAGTAATCATGCAAGAAGTGTGAAAGGAGAGAAGATGACCTTTCTCCATCTACCATACACATCTTCTGGGTCACCCCCTGAAAGACTAAAGGAATGGGGTCATGTTGCCAGAGAGTTTGGAGGATATTTAATGTAGAAATTGGCCTGGTAGCCAGTATTCCAGAGTTCTCATCTAGGAACCTGAAGCTGGTTAGGTTGACCTTTATTGTGACTTTGTGTGACATCATGTCCATTCTCCAACACTACTTAAGATCCTTAGAGTGAGTGGTTCATTATTGAACACTGATTATCGTATTGCAGTTCTTGAGAGCTTGTTTGGAGGTTCTAGTAGGAGAGCGCAGCTACTTCTATACCCTTGACCAAAGAACAGTCCTCTCCTCTATGGGGGAAGGTCATCCTCTTCAAATGACCGAGTGTGCAGCTTCCGGAGGGACACACATGGAGTGGTGAGGGAGAAAGGTGACACTCGCCTAGCCTGCCAGATCAGCTGAATCAACCCTGGCAATTAATGGGGTGACAGATGTCTCAGCCAGATCACCCTCACATCCTGAATTGCAGTTCTTAACATGACAGATTCTGTCCAAAGATTTGTTTAGCCTCTAATGAGTTTTTGTGTAGTATACCATGGAGAGAGAGAGAGAGAGAAAGAGAGACAGAGAGAGATAGATCACCTACTACTGTTTTTCAGGTGGGGGAACAGAAGACAAGGGGGAATCAATTGCTTAGGTTACCCTGTAAACCCATGAGATGCTTAGAATTTGAATCTTGCGTTGTCGTACTACTGATACCTGTTTCACTCAATCCATATTACTTACTTAAGAAGAATTTGTGGTGGTTGTAGTGGTCATGCTGGTGGTGGTGCTGGTGGGATATTTTAATCATACCCCTTCTAGAAAGATGGCCTTTTTATTTTTCTAAATGCTGTCAGAGGCACCCTTCAAATGAAAGAGGGTTTCCTCTTTAAGCTTCTCCTACCCAAGAACAACAGCAAAATCTCAAGGACAATTCATGGATAGCTGAAAGAGAAACTGTCAATAACAATTATCCCAAGCCCTTCTCTTACTAAGCCAAGGAGCATCCAAAACAGACAATACAAAAAGGATTTATTTTTTTAAAAGGATACGTTTCAGAGTTTTATGAGATTGGAGAAAATGATTTACATCAGCTGGGACCATTTTTATCTGGTGCAAGCCAAGCTCTCTTCACTTTTTATTTATTTTACTTATTTGGCATTTTGTAGCTTTCTTCACATGCTGAATTGCTTTACAGATCCTGTCTGTGGGGTAACTACTCCCCACTGACCTGCCCACGTTCTCACAGCCATAAGAGTTGGGTTTTTTCATTTAAATAGAATATGGAGAGATGAACTTTGTGAGTAAGGGCCTAGGAAAATTGCCCTCTCTGATCACTATACTTGACTGCTCCAGTCCTCTTAGGAGTTAAGTCAAGACTGAATATTTAACCCATGCTAAAAGTGAAAGAGGAAATAGAGAGCTCTTATGCCTCCAAATTCCTCATCTTATCAATGCTAGAGCCAGGAGTCGCCAACAATTAATTTATTAATTCTAGATTCGATTATCTACTTTGTCTCTGCAATGGAGTTCTCACCCCCAAATATCCATTTTATTCCCCTTTAGAGGAATGATTTATCCATCAACTGGGTGTTAAGCTTCCTGTTTCCCCTTCCTAGGTCAAGGGCAGCCCAAGTGCCCAGTTTCTCTCTCTCTTCACAAGGCACCACCAGCAATAGAGATGAGAAATTCTGAAGAACAGCCAAGTGGAGGAACCACAGTATTACAGCGTCTGCTACAAGAGCAGCTTCGCTATGGCAATCCTAATGAAAATCGCAACCTACTTGCCATACATCAGCAAGCCACAGGGAATGGCCCTCCTTTCCCCAGTGGCAGTGGAAACCCATGTCCTCAGAATGATGTGTTGAGTCCCCAGGACCACCACCAACAACTTGTGGCACATGCTGCTCGACAAGAACCTCAGGGGCAGGAAATCCAGTCAGAAAACATCATCTTGGAGAAGCAGCTTTCCCCTCGAATGCAGAATAATGAAGAACTCCCAACCTATGAAGAAGCCAAAGTTCAGTCCCAGTACTTTCGGGGCCAACAGCATGCCAGTGTTGGAGCTGCCTTCTATGTCACTGGAGTCACCAACCAGAAGATGAGGACTGAGGGACGCCCATCAGTTCAGCGACTCAATCCTGGGAAGATGCACCAGGATGAAGGACTCAGAGACCTTAAGCAAGGACATGTCCGCTCTTTGAGTGAACGACTAATGCAGATGTCACTGGCCACCAGTGGAGTTAAGGCCCATCCACCTGTTACCAGCGCTCCCCTCTCCCCACCACAACCCAATGACCTCTACAAGAATCCCACAAGTTCCAGTGAATTCTACAAGGCCCAAGGGCCACCTCCCAGCCAGCATAGCTTGAAGGGCATGGAACACCGAGGCCCCCCACCAGAGTATCCCTTCAGGGGCATGCCACCCCAGTCTGTAGTGTGCAAGCCCCAAGAGCCAGGGCACTTCTATAGTGAGCATCGTCTGAACCAGCCAGGGAGAACAGAGGGGCAACTGATGAGGTATCAGCATCCCCCTGAGTATGGAGCAGCCAGGTAAGAGAGTTCCCTTTTTGTAATTTCCTGACTTTCTCCCCAAACAGCTTCTGCTGTGTGTTGGGAATTTTAAGGGAAGGAATGGGCAGGTGTTTATTATAACAGACTCTGCAATGCATGGCTGGTCTCTGACTTAGTAAATTTTCTGCCAACCTGAATTTCTAGCCATAATTAGCACTGTATTAACATTCCCTTAACTTCATAGGTTGAGCATGGCCTCAACTACCTAGTAGATGAATAGGAGCACAAGTCTTGATTTCAGCAGCTATTTGCTTTCCTGTCTGCTAGGAAATTGAAGGGTCAGTGTTCCTCATATTGTGAGTTATTAAGCCCTTCCTTGAGGAACAGAAGCAGATTATCTTGGACTTTAATTAATCTGGAATATCCTATCACTTCTACATATTCCCCTCCAAAAAAACTCTCATCACATTTTTGTGAACACATCTTTCTGCAGAATTGCTGTGATTCTTCTGGACACTAAACAAACACCCAGATATTACTGTGGTGGGAACTGTATAGGTGTATGTTCAGAATGTAACTTGTTTTATACTTCCTTGCAGTTTATGAAGTCTGGATTGCTTCATCTGTCTTCTGTAGAGATTTGGTTAGTTGCCTGTCATATTTTTAAATATCTAAATTAAATTCATATCATATTATATAAAAGTTTTGGTCAGATCCTAAATTGTAGAAGGAGAAACAGATATCCATGACTAATGTACCACTTGCTGTTAGTTCAGGAGGACTGTTTCATATATTGAGTTCTTCCTAAATATACTTCGGAATTATTCAGGGGTCTGTTGTATCAACCAGACCTTATGATTCCATGACTCTATTTGTTGTTCTTATTGTTACTATTGGGACCATGTCTCCGATTGTTAGTATCTCAGTATATGGGGCAGGGGGAACGGAACATTTCAACCATGGGCAACAATGATGGAAGTTATGTGGTATCCTTGCCCTTACCACAGGTAATTATAGGTGGCCATGAGGTTTGAAGTTCCCTGGACCTATGGTGGCTTTTTCCATAGGGGTCCCCCAGACGAGGACTGTGATCTTTTTGACTTCTAACTCAGCCTCATGTCCCCTTTTTACTCCTTTGGGAAAGAACCTCTTGACTTGAAGTTCATAGGGTGATTCAGGAGACAAAGCAGCAGGGGGTGGAATAGAGGAAGGGGAGGATAATGAACCTGGCATTTATTTCCTGGTATTTCATTCTTTTCCTCTTCCAGGTCCATTTTTCAGCCAAAGCCAATTCACTTTTGACTCCACCCCTAACTTGGCCAGTTTAGGATATTTTTTGTCCTTAACCCAGGTTGATTTTCTAATCTTTTTTTTTTCCGACCTCCTCTATGCAGCTTTCAAAGGTCAGGAGCCTAAGTTCTGATAAGTGGCTTGGAACAGGAAATGGGGTAAGGGATAGGATAGGGCACTTCTGGTTTAAATGAGAGTAACAATCCAATTCCCATCTGCCCAATGAAATGGAAGACCAAGGGAGGGTTTGGTCTGTTGGACTGCTTAGCTTAGTGGAAATGTGTCCAAGCCAGCAAAATGTCAGTGAAGCTGGGGTTTTTTGTTTTGCTCTTCCATCAGCATGGAAGAGTCTGTGGGACTCTCTCCCGTATGAGGATGGCCTGATGTTTGTTGCCTTGTGGGAGGGGAGTGTTCTGGCTGGAGTGTGGAGCAGATCCAAAGCCCCGCTCAGCATATGGTCCGCCTTCCCAGGAAAGCTATTTTCAGAATTCATTCACCAGTATTGTTTGTGATCTGAAATGACTCCCACAGTGTTTGAAGCTTGACGGAGAAGCCCTTTGATCTCCCTAAATAAATAATAAGGAACCCAAAGAGGGATTTCTTTTCTTCCCATACTGATTAAACCACCCAAGAAATTTAGCTGCATATATTTTAAAAGAAGATATTTGTATTTACTCCTCCCTCCTACATCATATGTGGATCTATTTTCCTATCCCCCAAAGCTGTGGATCCCATGCTGATTACCCTCTCTTGAGCAGCATTTTAACATACAAGTTTGCTCTAACAGTTTTTTTTTATACTTTAATTTTATTTTTTTAATTTATTGGGGTGACAATTGTTAGTAAAATTACATAGATTTCAGGTGTGCAATTCTGTATCACATCATCCATAAATCACACTGTGTGTTCACCACCCAGAGTCAGCTCCCCTTCCATCACCAGGTTTTCTTTTTTTTTTTCCTATGGGAGAGGAACACGGTGCGTATTATGCTTGATAAATAATCAAACTTAAAACGGTCCTAATCGGAAGATACTCTATGTGAAGTTTGGGTCTGCATCAGACAAATTCTAGCAATAAAATGTTTGCCAGGCACGGGGCGAGGGAGTGGCACCTATTGACAATTACTGGCAAGGAACTGCTTCCTCGGAGTGTACACTTTTAGGTGGTGACACATTTGTCCTCCTTACTGCCTTTAACCAACTAGCTAGACAGTTTTGAGTACCTTTCCAAGTAACTGCTGCTAGCACCAAACAATTAGAAGATGAAATTCTTCGTTCTTAATCCACAAATTACAGGTTGGGATGCAAAGCAAGCTCTTTGAACAAATTGCTTTTCATAAAACAGCAATTTGCGTTTAGAGGTGCAGTGAAATGCTAGACATTTGCTGCTAAAATGAACAAAATGTTATAAACAATCATTTTATTACTTCATCTTCCCTATGCCCTCCTCCCCAGTTAAAAAATAAATATCCTGATTACCCAGAACTCCAGATAGGAAACAAGGCCCAGCCATGTGAAGAATTAAAAATTTTCTGAATCTTTGTCTTTTTAAATGCTGAGCCTTTTCTGCTTCTGAAGTTTATACACTTATCAACTGCTTTTAAAAATTAAATCCTTTCTGTTTGTAAAGCAGCCATCTCCTTTCAATTGTTGAAATCATGCCCAGATCTGAGGTTTCTTGAAATCCTTGTTCAGTGGAATCTAAGGGTGACCTAACTTTGTAGTTTAGAGCAGAGCTGGTTGTGCAAGAGAAACAAACAGGTCTTTGCAGCCCTCTCCAGGATTCACATATTCAACATCACAGAGCCAGTGTCTGTGATGGGAAAGGCCCAGTGTCTGTGGGGAGAATAAAATGGGTTCCAGGTTATTGGTGGCACCTGCTCTGATGAGAGTGTGAGTGTGTGGGCTTGCACATGTGTGGGCCAGGAGTGTGTAGTATGTGTGTGAGGGGGTATGTGGCTGGGGAGGGCAGGGTCTCCCAGTCAGTGAGGTGGCAAGGTGGGAGGTGCTATGTCAGCTAGATGAACCGGCTTTTGCTTTCCCTTTGTGTGTTTGCAAACTGTCTCTGGGAGGGAGTTCCCCCAGCTTTGGAGGTATGCTGATTTTCGTCATTGGCCTCTGTCCTGCATGTATGCCATGTCCTCCTTTCCACAGATCACCAGGGACCCAGATTGTCTCAGAAAGGGGCTGGATGAAGAGAGGGAAGGGGCAGGGAGGCAGGTCAGGGCTTCCATGGGATCATGTGATTCTATTGTCTGCTGGCCTCCTGTTCCTGGTTAATGTGTCAGTGGGGAGTGATTTTTGCTGCTGTACTGTGTAAGGACCTGGGAAGCGTGCTGCTCACGTAGCTGCCACCTTTATTATTACTATTACTATTACTATTGTTTAATCTTGAGTGTAATTTTGCTTCCTCTGACATCCCCTTAGCTCTCCCCCACCCCTGTCATTTCTCAGTCCCCTCCTTTCAAGGGGAACTTCACAAGAGTGTTAATACTATCCTGCTTTTCTTGTGATGGGTGGATGCTGGAGCCCAGATGGAGTTCCTTGGCTGTAGGGCTTTCTCTCCTTTTGCGACTGCCCAACTCTTGCTTCATGTTTGCAAACCTGCCAGGGACAGACTGCCTTGGTTTTCCCAACATCACGATGCACTGAGATCTACTTCCTTTTCCAGCCTGGGGAACCTAAGGGGCAGCTGCCTTGTCTCCACTTATCTCTAGACAGAGCCAGAGTTACGGCCAGGGCCATTGCAGCGTTGGGCTTATCTTACTCCCGATACCTCCTTCCAGAGACCTTGTGGTCTCCTCCTTCTCTGTGTGCTGTCCAGGGCATGGGAGTGCATTTAGGCCTTTAGGCAGGAGGGAGGCCAGTGTCAGGTCTGTTTGAGAAAAAGGCCTGGATTGCTGATGGGGCCCTGGGAAGTTGGGGCAAGGAAGCCCAGTTCTTAACTGGGCATTCGGTCTTAAAAGAGAACAACTCCCAGGCTTTGGGTTTCCAAATCCTGGCAATGAGGACGAAGGTTAATATGGTTGTTTTTCACTTAAAATTTGAGAGCTGGATTGAAGAACATGAAATGTAAGTCCCTCTTTTCTGCCCAGGATATCCAAAAGCCCCAACAAATCCCAGGACATTATTTAACTCCAGGGATATAGATAGATATAGATATATAGATATAGACGATATAGATATTTAGGGATAGATTTAAATATTAATATAAATATGTTATATGTAGTATATATTATATATTGTATATTATAATATATATTATATTATTATATATTATAATTAACTTACTATAACATACTGTGTTATATATTATATTAATATCTATATCTACCCCTAGATATCTCTATCTATCTATCTATCTATCTATCTATCTATTACAATAGCTTTTACTCAAAGAGGAAGGAGAGCACATAGTCCATTTTACCTCTCAGGTAACTGAATATCCATAGTATGGAAAATGGAGAAAGAGTCTTCCCCAAATAAGTTTATAAACAGCTCCCAGGCTTTTGATTGGATGAGTGCTTTGAGTTCTTGGAAAGAACGGTTATGTATGGCAGCAACTTTCCAGTTGTAAGCATGAGAACCATGTAAATTCTTCTATCCTCAAATAGTTCACTTGCTCTCTTCAATATTCAGCAATTATTTATCATGACATATGTATGAAACTGGAAGAATGTGAGTACACCAGAGTCATTGATGCAGCCGAGAAACTGAACTTAGGGTTTGGACAGGTTTGATGGCTTTGGTGAACATCTCGACAATTGGGTATCCATGAAAAAGTGTTTGGAATTATTTTATAGCTATAAAAAGCCCTGATAGTGAAGATCTATTGTAGGGGTAGATAAATTAATAATGATAATTGGAGTGTGTGTGGGAGGGATGTGCTTTATAGCATCTGAAATAGCCAGTTATAAGTTAATTGCTCCTGGTAATTTGTCCCAGTTCCACCATGAATTTTATGCAATTCAGTACAAAGATTAAATGGGTATCCCATAAGTAAAATCACTAATAGGGTCAACCTATCTCACTGGGAGGTACATAAGAGACTCTTTGTAATTCCTATTGAGCTCAAAAATGAGAAGAGCCCAGTATTTGTGTAATTCATTTACAACCTCAGGAACAAAACAGGTTCATGCAGATTTAAGTAATTTGAGCAAGGTTACACAGCTAGTAAGCAGTAGAAAAGTCTCCAAACTCTGTTGGGATCTAAATCCCATGCTCTTAGCCATCTGTCTTCCCTGGATTGAGAAAGATCAACTGTAGGATAAGCATTCACAGGATGCGGGAGTATATGAGGTTAGTTGGGCATGGGCTGGGGGTGGTAAACAAGCTTTGCCTCTTTAGTATATATTGACTGATATTCTTCCTGGTAGTGGTGATAGTGGAAGTGATTCATTCACATACTCTGATTGTTTCTTTTAATGGCTAATAGTCCAGTATTAGGTGCTAAAATGGGAGAGCCATATTAAACAATGTACCAAAGTCCTTTTTCTGGAACTTTCTATAAACAATAGTCTGGGAACCTGAACATCAGTTCATGGAAATCAATGTGTTATGGTAGTGGATAGAGCCTGAAAATGAGAATTGGGAAACAAGGGTTTCCCTGGCATTACCAGTAACTCACTCTGTAATATCTGGAAGATTGCTTCCACTCTCTGGACCTCAGTTTCCCCCTCTGTCCAGTGACACAGTTGGACAAAATTATTTCTTTAAGGCCTTTCCAATCCTTACATTTTGTGATTCAGTAAATCAAATATAATAGTGTTGCCTGTAATCCCCTCCAAGTCATGATATTATTACCGCTAATAGGCATCAGTCAATTATTAGTATCAATAATTATTTGGTATCTCTAATGTAATAAGTATCTTCATATTCTCAAGTAATTTTTTGTGTATATACATATTATCAAAACAGGTGCAGATAGCAAAATGAGGGGTATTTTTAAATATTTTTTTATTTTTCATTTATAGTTGACATACAATATTATATTTGTTTTAGGTGTACAACATAGTGATTAGATATTTGTATAACTTATGGAGTGATCACCCCAATAAATCTAGTACCCTTCTGACACCACACATAGTTATTACAATATTGACTGTATTTCTTATGTTATACCTTACATTCCCATGACTATTCTGTAACTACCAATTTGTACTTCTTAAGTCCTTCCCCCTTTTCACCCTGCCCCTCAACTTCCCTTTCAGCTAGAAATCATCAAACTGTTCTCTGTATCTATGAGTTTGTTTCTGTTTTGTTTGTTCATTTATTTTGTTTTTATATTCCACATATAAGTGAAATCACATGGCATTTCTCTTTCTCTGTCTGACTTACTCCATTCATCACAATACCCTCTAAGTCCATCCATATTGTTGCAGATAACAAGGTTTTATTCTTTTTCATGGCTGAATAATATTCCATTGCATATATGTACCAGTTCTTCTTTATCCATTCATCTGTTGATGGATACTTAGGTTGTTACATGAGTGGTGGTTTTGACTATTGTTTGCTGTTTCCTTCTGGGCCAGTGGAACGTATTTTCTAAATTTGATTCCTTATGTTTGCCAGATCACAAATAGAATATCAGAAAAAGTTTAGTTTAAAATAATGAGGTGAGAAGGTGGAAATTACCTTATAAAAGACATATTTAAAATGCTTCAACTTGAGCACTGACTGTACAAGCATACATCATTTTGATTTTCACAAAGCGGACTTTGAGACATCTGGTTCAATCCTCCATGGGATCACAACTCTGTCTGTCAGCCAGTCACAGAAGGTCTGGCTTGGAAAGGACAGTAGAGGTCTTTGCAGAGATTCCATAGTCTAACACTGCCTGCTACTCATCTTGCAGGTATCCTGGGGGCACTGGAAGCCTCCCCATCTCATTGTGCCCTTCTCCCCCAGTTTCTTCGGAGAGAGCTTAATCTTGGCATGCCCTCCATGTTTTACAGGCCAGCACAGGACATCTCATTGCCGTTGTCAGCCAGAAACTCTCAGCCTCACAGCCCTACTTCTTCCCTCACGTCTGGGGGTTCCTTGCCCTTGCTGCAATCTCCACCATCTGCTAGATTATCTCCTGCCCAACACCCATTGGTCCCAAACCAAGGAGACCACTCAACTCACCTACCTAGGCCACAGCAACATTTCCTTCCTAATCAGGCTCACCAGGGCGATCATTACCGTCTGACTCAGCCAGGCCTGAGTCAGCAGCAGCAGCAGCAGCAGCAGCAGCAGCAGCAGCAGCAGCAGCACCACCACCACCACCACCACCACCACCACCACCAGCCAGGAGAAACCTATTCAGCTATGCCTAGAGCTCAGCAGTCATCTGCTTCTTATCAGCCAATGCCAGCAGACCCTTTCGCCATTGTTTCCAGAGCCCAACAGATGGTTGAGATACTCTCAGATGAGAACCGGAACTTGCGGCAGGAGTTGGAAGGATGCTACGAGAAGGTGGCAAGACTGCAGAAGGTGAGGCCCTTGTGTTAGGATATTCGAGTCTCCTTTAAATCTTTTTTGTTTAATATCGATGTGAAAGTCTCCACTTGTGGGTGTCTGTATGACTTATGGGAAGGTCTTCACGATTCTTATATCTGAAGGTTAGATATGGATCAAAATTTGGGAAAAGCCTTCTGCCTGATTTTCTAGGAGAAGTAACATTTTACACTTATGTGAGGAGAAAAAAAACATATTTATACAGTTTTCCCAGACACCATAGCCCTAAAGAAAGCTTAATTGATTGCTTTAGAATTCCAAAAGGCAGAAAAACTTCTTCATAAGGTAAAGAACACTGGTAATGTCTGTGTAGGTGAAGGAACTGCCAGCATAAAGACTTTCTGTCTTGATTATATTTTCCCAAATATCAAATTTGAATCCTAAATATAAAACCATAGTTCTTAGAAAAAAAAAATCTCACCACTGAAGTTAGATCCTGCTCCTGCCTTGTTCTGGAAAGAGCTTAGAGCACTTTTCTGAGTGGGAGTTCCCATGGTAACTCTTTTTCAACACCCCTTCCTTTTCCTCCTTTTTGCTTTGGTCCTTCCCTGCAGCTCAAATTCAACATCTGCTCTCTTTCTCTGGGGGGCAGGAGGGGCTTAGCACCACAGCTGGCTGACAGGTGACAGCTCTAGGCTGAGGAAATAGAAAAAGGAGTAATGTCCCCAGTTCACATTCTTCCCTGGGCCCCTCCTGTCTCCTGCAGCTGGGACTTTAGCTCTTGAGTGCCCTAAGTAAGGAACCTTAGCTCTTGGTTTCCAGTGGCTGTTGGTGCATAAGGTTATGCCTTTGGTAGCCTCTTTGCAGCTTTTGTCATTGTAGAGCTCATGTGGTTTGATCTTCTGACAATATGAACTGTTCAGGGAGGTAAGGGTGAAGGTGGGGAAGGGAGGGAAGGTTGCCTGACATTGTTCAGCAACTCTGTCCTTTGGAGACACGCCTTGAGTCAAAACTTCAGGGACCGGAATGAAGCTGAAAATATGTAAACATCATGTCTGAGTCCTAAAGGAGAGAGGAAGTCAGCTAAGTACTTTTATGTGGCAAAAATGCTTTTCCCCCAATATTCCCAAATCGAGATGGGGGTTGTTGGGGTTGAGTGAGAACTGTTTCTCTCTAGCTTGCCCCCAATTTTAATTTTTTTTCTCTAAGCTCATGTAACTATACCCCACCTATGACATTGGTGCAATAAATTGACCATATTCACCCACTAGATGCAAACTGGTCCGGTTTGGCTGATTAGGTTTAAGAGTTGATACCCCTCCCCAATTCTCTATTCAGGGTGTTCCTGACACCATCTTTGATGTGGTAACTGAAGGATGAACCCAAATCTTCTATAGGTCCTCTTCACCAAAGGATCCATGGTTAATTTTTGAAGGGGGTGAGTGGGTGACAAGAAGAGGAGCATAATAGGATTTGTGTTGTTTGTTTCACAGTATGAGGAAAGATGCCTCAACCAAGCGTAATTGGCACAGCTTGAGTATTGAGGGAAGTGAAGGCTGATCCAGTGCTGCAGTGGATGAGAGTCACAAGTCAGGTAGAAGAGGAAAAGGAAAGTGGGGAGAATAAGGTAGATATCAGCTGGTGCTAGAACAAATCAGACCTGAGGTTCATGAGAGGAATAAATAAACAGAATAAGCCTGGAAATTCACCACCACTCTCCTTCTTCTCTGTCCCCTCCATCACACAGACCAATCTAGTAGATATGCCCTTCTGTGACTTCTTTTCCTGGAAGGTTCTGTTGACAGACGTACAACTTGCCCTTTTGGAGGGTACAGTATCTACACAGGGAAAGGATTGGTACAAGATCTTGAAATAGTATTCTGAACAACTCGAATAAAGGGACTGCCTTCCAGGTGTGGCATTCTGTGAGGAACTGGAAAGGTCTTGTACTCTAAAGGCTGCCCAGAGGAGATCAACACCAAGCTGCTCTTTCAAATGGAAATGTTTCTTTTCTCTACTCAGCACTTGAATTTCACGCAGAAGCTTTATCAGGCCTTGCAGATCATGTCTCTAAATGCCATTCACCAGTTTTCTCCTTCTGTGCTGTTATCTTGGTGCCATCTGCAAGGAGACAAACACTCTCAAGTCTGCTCTTTTTTGTGGTGTAAGCCTCATTTGTTTGCAGGCAGTCCTGCATCAGGCATAATTTTGGAGCTGGGGCAGATGGAATCTGAGTTGTTTGGTAATCCCGCCTTTCCCCCAGTCTTCCACAAGGGGCCTGATATTTCTCCCCACAAAGTACCTTGAGCTTTGTTTAGGAGGATAGTGGCAAACTAAGAAGGAATGCAGAATGGTTGCAGGAATCATATTTAATTTGAATATTGTTTAATAATCATGGGGTTTATTTGTTTTACAAAAATTATATGCAAATATCTCTGGTTCTTATATGTGCAATGAAGCTATACTGGTTACAGAAAGACTCTGGGAACTAATTTTTTATTTTCTTCCTGATTTGGGCTGATTCAGGGCAAAACCCTTTCCCTTTGAGGTTTTGTGTTATTTTTTCCATTTTAAAAGATTTATAGGGGTATCATAAAATTAAACTCAGATAATGAATTTCTGTTCAAAAATCTGTACTGGTTTCCCACTGACTACGGAATAAAGTCCAAATGTCTGGCATTAAAGCCCTTTTATGACCTGACTCTAGTCTATCTTTGCAGCTAGATCTCACCAGTTTCCCTTTGTGTACCCCATAGTGCCCAGCCAAACAGGACTACTGGTCATTCTGGGAATTCATTCGCTCACTCAGAATAGAATACCCTTCCCCTCACCTCTGCTCATTGAAATCTGACCCAGCTTTCAGGATCTGACTCTAAATGCCACCCCCTCCTTGAAATTGTCCTCCTCTCCCCTTACCAGAAATAACCTCTTCCTCACCTGCACTTTATAGCACCACTACTACTTTTCTTAATACTATCTCTTTCCCTATATTATTTTACCTAATTAGCTTAAAAGCTCCTTGAGGGCAATGATGATGTCCTCATTCATATTTACATATCCCACAGTGCCTTAAAGGTTTCTCATAAATATTTGGCTCTTAGTAAATATTTGTTAAATTGAACTGAACTACTAAATGAGTCTGAGGCTTAGAGTTTTTACGGTTTGCTTCTGCTGCTAACTTCATCTTGGAAAAGACAGTTTAACTCTGCTCTCTGCTAAAATGGGGAAAAGCATCTTTGTGAAGGCAGATATCAGGGTGAATCAAAATAAATATGTGAAAGCCCTTTGGATGCTCTAGAATAACGTTATCCATACTAAATACATTATTATTATTTGCAAAATTAAGAAAATTCTTATTCCGAAATGAAAATCACTTGTAACCATACTTAAGAAATTTATTCTCTCCTACCACCTTCTCTGAGGAAAACCTGAGGAAGTATCAGGACCCTGTGAGTTAATTACTGAGCTTAAGATTGAATTTATAAGTCCTTCTGGGAATTTTTTCTTATCTGTGTTATGCTTACCTACTGGCCATCTGAAAAAGCCCTGGGAGAAGCCCCCATTAAGGATTTGCATGTATGTTTTCAGACTATCTTTCCCTTCAAGCTCCTACCATTCCTACAATTTTTCCTTTTTCTGTTTTTTGGTTTTTTGTTGTTGTTGTTGTTGTTTAGGTGGAAACAGAAATCCAGCATGTCTCGGAGGCATATGAGAACCTTGTGAAGTCATCTTCCAAAAGAGAGGCCCTGGAGAAAGCCATGCGAAACAAGCTCGAGGGCGAGATTCGAAGGATGCATGACTTCAACAGGGATCTGAGAGGTGAGGGAATCGTTTTTGACACACTGGCCAAGACGGTGAAGCTCAACAGCATACCTTAAGGCTCTTAGGTTTGTCCAGACTACTAGAATGGTCAGTAAATTGCAGGGCATAGACCAGGCTAAGTTTTTATGACCACAGTACTACTTGGTCCCAAGCTAGCTGATGTGTTAATTGGACAGTGCCCATCCTGGGACTTCATGACCTACCTGTCTGACTCACACAATCCATGCTGCCTCTCTTCCTTTATAAGTTTTACAGAGGCCTGTCTTTGGTAAAACTTGAAATAGTGATATCCTCCATTGTTTCTAGGATTCCCTCCTTGTATTTTTATCTTAACAAATAATATTAAAGATAGTGAGAAATAACCACCTTCAAAACTGATGACCTTGGGGATGTTATTTTTTATCTTTGGGTTTAGGGCATCTTGTCTATAAAATGAAGGAACTGAACTAGATGCTGCCTATAGTCCCCTTCCAGCTTTGACATTACATGATTTTGAAGTCTTTATAATAACTTTGGTGAATGAAAGATATCATATCCAGGGATAAATTACTTTGTGGACATTTAGAAATTTGTACTTTGGTTTTGTCAATGAGGAGTGAAAGTGTTAAGTACTCACCTCCCCTTTCCCTGCCATGGTCTAGTGTTGTTTTGGGATCCACATTTGCAAACCTATGTTTGTGTCACCCATTCCTGTGTAATGAGAAGAAATGGGCTTGTTTTGCCCAAGATCAGTATCGAGAGGGCCAATAGTATATGCATGGAAGTTTGTGCATGGGGCCCTGTTTATTGTGTCCTAATTCCACAGAGCGTCTAGAGACAGCCAACAAGCAGCTTGCGGAGAAGGAATATGAAGGGTCAGAGGATACCAGAAAAACCATATCTCAGCTCTTTGCAAAAAGTAAGTCTGAAAGCTTCAGCAGCAGGTATTAATGTGTGGATGGGAATGAGGTGTGTGAAGAGGTCACACAGTTCAATTTAGCCTTCTAGAATAGCCAGGGTAGAGTGAATGCCATTTAGGGAGTATTTTTTCTGTTCAAGCATGAAGTTGGGAGATATTGTTCTTTTCCTCCTAGGCCAAGAAGGCTGCTTGCCACAACATCTAGTCACATCAACATAGCTCCTTCTGTATTAAACAAGAGAAACCCCTTGAAATTCCTGCTTTTGCCATGGCTGGCTGACAGGGACCTCAGTGACCATGGGGTTCCTTAATATTGAAGGGATTTATTGTTGAAGGCTCCATGTGCTTTGGTTGAGATGGGATTAACATGCAGGATTGATTATTAATGTTTGCAATACCTAACCTGTACCTGGGGCTCCCTTAGTTAAAACACCCTATATTATCATAATTACAACTTGGTGGACTGCAAGTGTAGCTAGATGGGGACCACTGCTATGGCCTGTACTAGTGATTCTGGTTACAGAGTTGGAGGGTATGGCGGAGAGCAGAGCTATGTCTTCTCATAATAGTGTCTGGAAATACTCCTAGGACCATGACAATGAATTCATCCTCTTCTTTATTGGTCCAAACTGGATCCCACCCAGCTAGACAATGCCTCATTCTTTCCAAGTGCCACAATAAGACCAGCAATAAAAACTACACAGTGGATTGAGTCCATAGGGAGAATGAATTCAGGGGAAACAGATGAACTACCCCCACATTAGCAGATGCCCGTAGTTGGTGTCCTCTACCCCCAGCCTCCTTCAGCACAGCTCCCAGCTGGAGTAGTGCTTGGTGGGGACTTGTCAGGCCCCATCTTTGCTGGGCTTCCACATGACCCTTCCAAGTCATTCCATGCTGCTTCTAGTCAGCTTTTACGAGTCTGTTTTATCTTTACTTGCAATAATATCCCCCTCCCTTCCTAGTTTGCTCAGTTGTGCACTGGCTTCAGAACTGGGACTTTTTCTTCCTCATTTCCCTGAACCTCCTGTTCCTTTGTCAGTATGTCTTAGAGGAAGGAATGTAGTTTTTCTGGTGTCATCAGTGCCTAGTGTACATTGTTGTGAAGTTGCTTTTTTGGTGTCACGGTTACTGTGGAAGCTAATTCACAAGTAGAGAGGATGGCAGCCTCCCAGGACAAAACAAAACAAAACAGAAAATGTATGGATTCTTGCCTTGTATCTTCTAGTTGACACTCCTCCCTGTGCGGAGACGGCATTTCGTGTGTCCTAGTAGCCCTACTAATTTATAAAATGTGGTAATTTAGTAGATTGAACTATATTAAGAGCAGAGTGAAAGACTTAAACATTTCTAGAAGGGAAAAATGGACTCTGCTTAGTAGGCAGGGAAGAGGGCATGACTTGTGGCCCCTTAATTTCTTTTGCCTTTGGACATCCACAGGGTACCACATGGTTGGGACTATGGCAGGAGCCAAGAAAGCCCTCTTGAAAAATCTTCCGGGGGAATGTGTTTAAAATGCCCTAGAGAGGCCAAACCAACTGAACCCTAGGAGAAAGCAGTCTGGTACAGTAGAAAGAGTTTAGAACAACTTGGCCTTAAGTATGGTCTCCACTACTTATTTACCAATTGTGGGACCTTGTAGAAGTTACTGAAGTCCTCTGAGTCTCTGTTTTCTCATATGTAAAATGGACAAGAGAATAATACCTTTCTTCTATGGTTGTTCTGATGATTAAGTTAATACAACACTTGGTATATAATAAATATTCATTTCTTTCCAGGGTACATCTGAGTGGATCTGTAAAGTCAGAGTGGGAAGGAAGGCAAGGCTACCCTAGTAAAGTTTCTCCTACAAACTTAAGTATTATATTAAGATCTTGAGAGGAAGGATACTCTACATCTAAGTGAGAATCAAAACTGCTCATTTGAGTTTCTGGTATTAGGTCTGTCTAATTAAAAGGGAAGGAACCTAGAAAGGCATGGGGGCATAATTACATGTGTCATCTGCAGTTACAATGCAATCTTGGATTGATCTCAATTAAAAAATAATGTTAGTGCTTTTCGGCCGGGACCGCCATCTTCCAGTAATTCGTCAAAATGACCCACGCAAAGGGAAAGAGGAGAGGCACCTGCCTCTAGGCCGGTTCTCTAGTCCTTTTAGAAAACGTGGAGTTGTTCCTTTGGCCACATACATGTGAATCTACAAGAAAGGTGGTATTGTAGACATCAAGGGAATGGGCACTGTTCAAAAAGGAATGCCCCACAATGTTACCATGGCAAAAAGGGAAGGGTCTACAATGTTACTCAGCATGCAGTTGGCATTGTTGTAAACAAACAAGTCAAGGGCAAGATTCTAGCCAAGAGAATTAATGTTCATATTGAGCATATTAAGCACTCTAAGAGCCGAGATAGCTTCCTGAAACGGGTGAAGGAAAATGATCAGAAAAAGAAGGAAGCCAAAGAGAAAGGTACCTTGGTTCAACTGAAACGCCAGCCTGCCCCACCCAGAGAAGCACACTTTGTGAGAACCAATGGAAAAGAGCCTGAGCTGCTGGAACCCATTCCCTATGAATTCATGGCATAAGTGTAAAAAAATAAAAGACCTCTGTAAAAAACAAAAACAAACAAACAAACAAAAGCAAACAAACAAACAAAAAACCAAAATAAATAAATAATGTTAGTGAGTAAAGAGTGGGATTTGAGGTTTTATATAGTTTATGAAACACCATTTTTAGATTGATTTAATATGCTATCATGAGGAAACAATGGGGAAATTTGGGGGCGCTCAGTTGTTCTTTTGCCAATACAAAACTGTTAGAAGATACAAAATTGAGGAGACAAGCCTATCTGTTCTTTTAATATTTATGTGTCTATTCTTCTTTATGAAATACTTTTCATAACAGTTTTTATATCTACTTTCTCATTACTTCTGTACAACAACCATTGTTAAGTGACTATTCTTAATTTACACAGCAAGTTAGTGGTAAAACCCAGTGATCAGATCTTGGTTTCCTCGTTCATATAGCTGTGTGTTAGAAAGCTAGAATGTTTAGTAATGGGTATGATTATCAGTTTCGCTCAGGTAAGGTTTTCAGCCAGCTCCAGAATGGCAGTATTGGTATTTCATGTCCTGATAGATAAGGAAAGCCAGCGGGAGAAGGAGAAGCTGGAAGCAGAGCTGGCCACTGCCCGTTCTACCAACGAGGACCAAAGGCGACACATCGAAATCCGCGATCAGGCCCTGAGCAACGCCCAGGCCAAGGTGGTAAAGTTGGAGGAAGAGGTATGTGTAGTTTCCTCAGGTAGCATACAAGTGTGAGGGTAGAAGAGCTGGGAAGTCAAGGGCTCTGGGGCCTCTTCATTTTGGTGAATTGGCAGCTGCACTATCCCCCAACAGGAAGGTACCATCTGCTACTTCTAGTTATAGCTGTGCTAATGTGAGTGGACTTCGATTTCTTTTCTCTGCAAGTTCTTTCCTTTTGCTCCAGAATAGAAAATCACCAAGGTCAAGGAGCAATTTCCATTTGCTCATTCCTGTAAGCTAACAACCCACCCCACCCCCGCCGCCAAGTTCTTACTGTGTATTTAGCCCTGCCTTAAGCCTGTGACACGCACACAAACGTACACACACACGGTGCCAAAAATATGTATACACATTTTAAGAAAGGAAAAAAACTATTAAAATTATAATAATATATATTAATAACAAAAGATGAATACAAGTCATGTTTGACTTCTGCAATTACAAGAGGTGCTCAAAGTGGTTACCATCAGCGTCCAGATACTTCTGATTATGGCGAACTACTGCTTGAGCAACGTTGACCAAAGTGTCCACTTCTATACATTTTTTGGCATCCCTGGGGTGTGTGTGTGTGTGTGTGTGTGTGTGTGTGTGTGTATTATATATATTATATAACATATATTATATATATTATATTATATATATTATATAATATATATTATATTATGTTATATTATATTATATAAATTCCTGTCCTCACAGGGCTTTAACACTTTATTTTGGAAGGACTAGGAAATGATTTCAGATAATTTAAAGTTCTCTACAGATCTTGAAATCAGAATGGTCCTTGTCTCCCCATGCTCAGTGTGAAGTTGATCCCCTCAGGTAAGAAAAATGAATCTTGATGGCTCTACCTCGTTTTGCAGATTGGTTTTAGGAGAAAAGCAATCTTGGGAGTCTGGAATAGGAAGGGACCCAGGGACAGTTTAGTTTATGGCAGGCTCTTATTGGCTTTGTTCTGGAATGTAGGTATGTGGTGGGGTGAAGTTGTCAGTTATTTGTGTGCAAGCATGGAGCCTTCCCTTGACAAATGCAAGGGCCCCAAAACTACTAAGCATATGATTAATCTTGATATCTTGATGTAGATGTTACTCAATTGCCACACTAAACTGTTTTCCTGTGAAATAGAGGGAGCTTTGTTGCTGGCTTGTCATTAATTAATTTTGGATGTCAGTTGTCATTGTATTGGAGTAATACTATCTCTTAGATGTTTTATTCTCAGGGAATGGGTGGTTTCAGCAAAAATTGGTGCTAAAGTGTAACTTGGTAAAGAAAATTTCACATCTCACTGACTTATCTATTCTAAAATTTGAATTGTTTTAAGAGAAAGTGGCCTCCATTATAACAAATAGAAAGCTTTATAAACCTGAGACCAAAAAAAATTGTTTAGTGACCAAGGTCTCAACATTGTGGCTATTGTATGTGAGGTATCTTTCCTACCTTCATTCATTGCCTGCTTCCTCTCCCTCAGAAAGAATGGTTGTAGTTACTAGAGATCTTCTGACTTACAGATATCCTTTGTTTCCTTTTTTGGGTATTAAAATGCTCACTGGAGCTGGGTTGTGGGTTTATATTTTTCCAGTAGGTAATACCATCTAACGTATGATGTCCTTTAACCTGCATTGCTTAATGGTTAAACTTAAAGTTGTATAAAGTCAGGCTAATCTCCTATGCTATGAATTGTCTACATCAGAAATACTGCTAAGTTGCTTTTTTGAAAATGAGAAATACTTGTATATTCCTGGTGTCCAGGTCTAAGGAGCTTAGCATACTCTAGCCTTTTGCTACACCTGATATATTCCCTTCTTCTCCCATTTTGCAAGGAAATCACAGAATGAATTACAGGATGAAGATAAGACTGTATTTTTTTAGAGAAGGGAAAACTGAGAGATCTGCTGAGAGGAAGTAGCTTGCTGGTGGTCACATGTCAAGTCTTGGGTAGAACCAGTAATAAAACTGGAATCTCATGACTCTTCATTCCCTAGATCCTGCTACCTGTCTCCCTATCTGAATTATCCTTTGGTTCCACTTTCAAAAAGAAAATGTGGGTGCTTGTTCAGATTTAGTAACCTCTGCCATCTTTTTTTTTTAATTGAATATATATAGGTATATTTATTCATCTCTAAATAAACATGGCAAATAAATGTGAGCTTGGGAAATAAATGTAATTGAAGAACTGGTTTTCAATGGTAGACTGACTTTCATTTTTTACATTTATATAGAAGTATAGTGTTCAGCAACATGCATATTCATTCTTTTTAAAATTATTTCTTTTTTTTTCAGTTACAGTTGACATTCAATATTATTTTATATTAGTTTCAGGTGCACAGCATAGTGATTCAACATTTATATAATTTATGCTGTGATTCCCCTGATTAGTCTAGTACACTCCTGGCACTATACATAGTTGTTGTAACATTATTCACTATATTCTTTATACCGTACTTTACATCCCCGTGACTATTTTCTAACTACCAATTTGTATTTCTTAATCCCTTCACCTTTATCACCAAGCTCCCCCAGCTCCGCTCCCCTCTGGCAACTGTCAGTTTGTTCTCTGTATCTATGAGTCTGTTTCTATTTTGTTTGTTCATTTATTTTGTTCTTTGGAGTCCACATATGAGCACCTATGGTATTTGTCTTCTCAGTCTGACTTATTTCAGTGTAATGCCCACTAGGTCCATCCATGTTGTCGAAAATGGCAAAATTTCATTGTTCTTTTATGGGTGAGTAATATTCCACTGCATATAGTTGTATGAATCACATCTTGGGTTGCTTCCATATCTTGGCTATTATAAATAATGTTAAAATGAACATAGGCATGCATGTATCTTTTCGAATTAGTGTTTTGGATTTCTTTGGATAAATACCCAGGACTGGCATTGCTGGGTCAAAAATAGTTCTACTTTTGTTTTTTTTTGAGGAACCTCCATACTGATTTCCGTAGTGGCTGCACCAATTTTCAATCCCACCAACAGTGTATGAGGGTTCCCTTCTCTCCGGATCCTCGCCAACACTTGTTTATTGATTTATTGATGATGGGCATTCTGACAGGCATGTGGTGATATCTCATTGGGGTTTTTATTTGCATTTCTCTGATGATTAGTGATGTTGAGCATCTTTTCATATGTCTGTTGACCATATGTATGTCCTCTTTGGAGAAATGTCT
Organism: Rhinolophus ferrumequinum; assembly: GCF_004115265.2. Lineage (NCBI taxonomy): Eukaryota > Metazoa > Chordata > Mammalia > Chiroptera > Rhinolophidae > Rhinolophus > Rhinolophus ferrumequinum. The sequence goes on from NC_046284.1 coordinate 41,328,425, forward strand.
GTTCAGGTCTTCAGCTCATTTTTTAATTGGATTGTTTATTTTTTTGGTGTTGGGTTGTATGAGTGTATATATATATATACACACACTCATACATATATATATATATATATATATATATATATATATATATATATATTTGAATATTAATCCCTTATCAGATATATCATTGGTGAATATCTTCTCCCATTGAGTAGGCTGTCTTTTCGTTTTGTTGATGGTTTCCTTTGCTGTGCAAAACCTTTTTAGTTTGATGTAGTTCCATTTGTTTATTTTATTTTGTTTCCCTTGCCTATGGAGGTAAATCATAAAAAATACTACTAAAAGCAACGTCAGAGTTTACTACCTATATTTTCTTCTAGGAGTTTTATGGTTTCATGTCTTACATTTAAGTCTTTAATACATTTTGAGTTTATTCTTGTATATAGTGTAAGAAGGTTGTCCAGTTTCATTTTTTTGCACGTTCAGTTTTCTCAACACCATTTATTGAATAGACTGTCTGTACTCCACGGCATGTTCTTGCCTCCTTTGTCATCGATTAATTGGCCATATAGGTGTGTGTTTATTTCTGGGCTCTGTATGTTCCATTGATCTATGTGTCTGTTTTTATGCCAATACCATGGTGTTTTGATTACTATCACCTTGTAGTATAGTTTGATATCAGGTAGTGTGATACCTCTAATTTTGTTCTTTTTTTCTCAAGATTTCTGAGACTATTCAGAGTCTTTTGTGGTTCCATGTACATTTTAAGATTATTTGTTATAGTTCTGTGAAAGATGACATTGGTATTTTGATAGTGATTGCACTGAATTTATAGATTGCTTTGGGTAAGATGGACATGTTAATGATGTTAATTCTTCCTGTCCATGAGCACAACATATGCTTCAATTTATTTGTATCTTCTTCAGTTTCTTTCTTCAGTATTTTACAGTTTTCCGAGTACAGGTCTTTTATCTCCTTGATTAAATTTATTCCTGGGTATTTTTTTGATGCAATTATAAATGGGATTGTTTTCTTCATTTCTCTTTATTCATTATTGGTGTATAAAAATGTAGCCAATTTCTGAATATTAATTTTGTACCCTGCTACTTTTCCAAGTTGATTTATCAGTTCTAATAGTTTTTTGCTGGAATATTTGGGGTTCTCTATATATAGTATCATGCCATCTGCAAGTAATGAGAGTTTTATTTCTCCCTTTCCAATTTGGATGTGTTGTATTTCTTTTCCTTGTCTTAGTGCTATGGCTAGAACTTCCAATACTGTGCTGAATAAAAGTGGGAAAGTGGACAGCCTTGTCTTGTTTCTCATCTTAAGAAAAACCCTTTTAGGTTTTCACCATTGAATATGATGTTAGGTATGGGTTTGTCATAGATGGCCTTTATTATGTTGAGGTATATTCCCTCTATTCCCACTTTGCTGAGAGTTTTTCTCATAAATGGATCCTGGATTTTTTTAAAGCTGATAGTCTTATGGGAGCTATAGTTGTCTCTATCTTGCTGCTTTTGGGTCCTGGATTTTGTCATATGCTTTTTCTGCATCTATTGATATGATCATATGATTTTTATTTTTCATTTTGATTACATGGTGTATCAAGTTAATTGATTTGTGGATATTGAACCAACCTTGCATCCCAGAAATAAATCCCACTTGTACGCGGTGTATGATCTTTTTAATGTATTGCTGAATTTGGTTAGCTAATGTTTTGTTGAGGATTTTTGTATCTAAGTTCATCATGAATATGGGCCTATAATTCTCATTTTTTGTAACATCTTTGTCTGGTTTTGGAATCAGGGTAATGGTGGTCTCATAAAATGAGCATGGGAGCTTTCCCTCCTTTGAAGTTTTTGGAATAATTTAAGAAGGATGGCTGTTAATTATTCTTTGAATGTTTGGTAAAATTCACCTGTGAAGGCATCCAATCCAGGACTTTTGTTTGTTGGGAGTTTTTTGATTACATGTATCTTTTCTTTCTTTTTTTTTAAATTGCTCTACCCGTTGGCCCCCCACCCCCTTTTTTTTCAACAGACTATGAAAAGCTTATCCAGACTTCTCTGAGATTGAGATGTAAAAAACAGCCCCACTGCCCCTCCAGGAAGGGTGCCCATCTGTTTGAAGACAAATGGAGACAGAGACTCTGCAGCCATCTTGGTTTGCAGTTTCAGTGGTAACTGGTTATTTATTAATCATGCAAAAAATATATATGTATGGAGAAGATATTAGTCTGTAGTTCCCACTGGGCAGTCCTCACTGAAACAGTTGCCTGAAATATATTTCTGGCTTCAGACTTCTGATGATTTTCTGGGCATTTGTTCCAGAGATTTTTAGTCTTTTTCCCGGGCCCTGCCCCCAAATATGTAGATTTACAATTTATGATTTAAAGAAGAAGTTATAAATATAGTGTAAGGATTGAATGATGGCATCTAATGGCCAGATATCTCAAATGAGCTCATCGGTTATTGTTAATTTCTTATCCCTCATCAAACTTGTACTTTTTCATGGAGTTTAGCTATTGGGAAATTCTGAGTTGCTGTTGCTAAAGGATGGGGAGAACATTTGGTGGCGAGTCCAGAGACAGAGGCCATGTGATGTCTTCCAGACTCTCAAGTCAGATCACCTCTACCACATAGAGAGGCTTGAAATCATGTTTCAGGGAAAATCTATTGATTCGTGTTTTCCTTTTTGTTTTAGCAGCCTATCAGAGCATAGTTTACTCCTGGGTGGTGTTTTTCCTGTCTCCCCTATAATATGCAAAGGAATACATTCCTTCCCTTTACTTTCAAATACAGGAATTGATAATTGAAGTTTTGCTTTTCAGCTGTGACTCAACCCCCATTAGGCTGCATTCTTCCTGGAGTATTTTTTTATTTAATTATGAAATAGTGCCACTTTCGACAACATGGATGGATCTCGAGATTATTATGCTAAGCGAAATAAGTCAAACAGAAAAAGTCAAGAACCATATGATTTCACTGATATGTGGGATATAAAACTGAAAACAACAAAGGAACAAGATAAACAAATGAAGAAACAAAAACTCATAGACACAGTTAACAGTTTAGTGGCTACCAGAGGGTAAGGGGATAGGGGGGTGGTAGATGAGGGTAAAAGGGGTCAAATATATGGTGATGGAAGGAGAACTGACTCTGGGTGGTGAACACACAATGTTATATATAAATGATGTATTACAGAATTGTACGCTTGAAACCTATGTAACTTTACTAAAATTGTCACCCCAATAAACTTTAATTTAAAAAAAGACAAAAAAATATGGAGCATTAGGACAGTATTTAGGGTGAATAGGTAGCTTTGCAACTAATCTAGTAAGGAGTCTTTATTGTGATTCCTTTACAAAATTAGTGAAAATTTCTAAATCAAGAAAGGTATTCATAAATTTAAGAAAATGTATCCTTCTATCTGTTGGAAATAGCTCAAGTGAGGTTGTATTTAAAGGCAGAGGGATATGTCGGATGCCTGCCTATGTCTCATATAAACAAATAATTTAGTTATGGCTTACATATGGCATGATGAGTTTTCCTTAGAAGTTCTTCCAAAGAAAACTTCTCTAGTCTACTAAGCAAATGAGAAATAGGGCAACTTACCCAAATTAAGCCTTTTGTCTAGGGAGTATTTTGTTTGCCTTCGAAGTGGCAAGATCACTCAGGTAACTATTTTCTACTGCATCAAGATGGTGAGATCAATACAAATATCGAGTCATTATGTTTTACACTTGAAACTAATATATGTCAGTTATAAGTAAAAAAAAAGATGGTCAGGGAAAGATTATGACTAGTTTAATGGCCTGAGAACCCTTGCATGCATTCGTCTTTCTCTCTACAAAGTTATCATTTAGATGCTTTTCCTGAAATCTGTTCCATCTTGTCCATGATACTCTATCTACATTCACTGTGTTCTAAGCTATACACAGAAATGGTGTCTCAGGCTTACAGAGAACTTTCTCCTACAATCACAACCTCCTCTTTGAAGTTTAGCACAGATTCTCTCATGGACCCTCCTTTGCTGACATGGAGGGAGGTATCTTGCCAGGAAAGGGATAGCACTCCAAATAAAAAGCAGACCTGTTTTTTTGGTGAGTCACTATGATCCAGGTCTTACCATCAATCTTCAGCCTGTGCAGCGGGCAGCCAGCCGAGACAAATGGTGCCTTTCCATCCTTGCCCTTATCTTTTGGGACACGTAGGTCCTATTGAAGTGGAGGCTCATTCAACTCCAAGTCAAAAGAACTCTGTGTCCTACAGCAGCCATGGTTTTACCCATTCAAAGAGACCTTCCCCTGCCCCCACTAATTTGACCTCACTGGAGAGCTTGGCATATTCACTCACAAGACTCAAGACAGCCCAGACTTCTGGCTGGCTGCTATCTTATGATCTAGAACTGAGCCACCACTTGGGAAATTATTTCAGGGATGGTGGGAAAAAGGCCCAAACAAGATCAAAGAGGGAAGGTACTGTGGGTGAGCTGCTTACTAAGGAAAAGGCACAGGAAGGGACAAAGTAGAATGTGGGACGATTGGCAGAAAGAACCAGTGAGACTTGTTTTTTAACTGTAGGCTAGAATGATAGCCACAGAGATTCAGGAAAAAAGGGACTCAAGGGTTAACTTGTCCTGAACTGCAATGGCTACTGATGATTTAGACATCACAATGATAACTCTTGGTGGCAATGCATTTTCCAGAGCTCTTTTGACACTCTAAATCAATTCTACAAAACTAAATTCATACTGTTTTAGTATATCTCCACCATTATTCTTCATGGCTAGTATTTTATCTTATTTCTAGATCCCTTGCCACTTATTTATCGTTTTTGGTTTTAGAGATGGAAAATTTTCTCCCATCACACCTATCCACACAGTACAATAATCTCCTCTTTTCCCGATATTAGAGGAAGATGTCCTAGACATAGACATGTATATGTCTAGTCCAAATAATCTTCAAACAATAGGATTTTGTTAGTGTAGTTAAAACACATATAATGGTTATGGTGGATTATAAATGTGGGTGGAGGACCCGAGGGTGTAAATTATGTGTGCATTTAGAGTGTTGATAGTACATACCCACCCAGGAATCTTCCAGAATATTCTGCTGATGAATTATTAACTTATTTAAAGGACATTTCATCTAAGGATGACATTTCCCATATTTATGGCAGCATGTTTTCTTTGAAGTATGCGTTGTTCCACCCAATATGTTAAGAAATTATGTCCCCACCCCAAATAGAGATGGAGTGACCTCTCAGAGCTTGATTTTCTCAGTTTTTCCCAAAGATTATGTTTTGTTTTAGTTTCCAAATTGGAAGCCTTGCATATTTTTCTTTAGTCTCCTTAATAGAAAGTGAACTCCATTCCCTTGATAGCAAGTTTCTAGAGGTGGTTTCTACTCTTAAATCTTTTAATATCCACCAGTGGACCACAACCTCTTGGCAATGGACAGAGGCAGCTTACTAATACCAGGGTAGTGTTACGAAATTGCTTCAGAGGGAACTCTTTCTTGGAGCCAGTGGCTCCTGGGTAAAGCTAAATCAAATCAAATGGAAAACACTGAAGGCTCATGGAGCAACATATAACTAGTTGTATGAAGGAGAGGAACAAAGAAAGTATGCTTCAGTTGTGACATTTGTGACACAGTGAATGTTTCGAGTTGCAGGCATTAGATGGAAAGATGAAAATCAGACATAATGAAGGATGTCCTCTGTGACACTGGACTTAGTTCTGTATTATTAGTCTCAGTGTCCTTTAGCCAGTGGAGTGTGTGTATATGTTGGTGTTCCTCCAGTTAATAATAATAATCCACTCCCTCTACCTAACCATCTGTATATTTTTAATAATTTATTAAGGCTTTACTTTTTAAGAGTACTTTCAGGTTCATAGCAAAATTAAGAGGAAGCTACAGAGTTACCATATACCTCCTGACCCCACACATGCATAGCTTCCCCCCATTATCAGCATCCCCCACCATAGTGGCACATTTGTTAAAATTGATGAACTTACACTGAAGGTCATAATCACCCAAAGTCCATAGCTTACCTTATGGTTCATTCTTTGGGTTGTACAATTCTATGGGTTTGGATTAATGTGTAATGACATGTATCCATCAATATGGTATCATGCATAGTATTTTCATTGCCCTAAAAATCCTGTGTTCTACTTATTTATTCCTGCCCCAAATATTTTTTTAACATTTTGAAAATATTTCCATATATTATTGTATCCTTCCATATGAATCTTGCAAGTTTTATCTTCTTTTGACAGAATAGGAAATTAATGTGCACAAAGCTTGTACAGTGAGTGATAAATCTGGGAAAAACTCTCATCTCTTAATTCAAAAACATCTGACCCTATGCATTGTCCACCGGTTAATAAATGGAGAAGGTTAATGACTAACTCACTTCCTTGCAAAAGACTGAGAAAAATGGGTCACTTTAGAGACCCTAGAAGTAATTTTTTATATAGCCATCTTTTAAAAAAATAAACTTGAAAGACATCCACAGTTGTTGAAGAAGGGAAGACATGCCATCACATGGAATTCATTTGCAGGGATCAGATTTTCCTGAGTCACAAGGGGGTTAAGAGATGTGCCAAATACTTGGGAATGGGTTCAGTTTATTGCAGAAGTGCAATGCAAAAGTATGATTGAGCACAAGAGTATTTGTTCTATTCTTCAATAGACTGTTTTCCTGCTGTTCTTCCTCCCACTTTTCCCCTTTAAAAACTTATCTGTTAATAGGAATATCTTGATTTGCCAAGCAAAGCAAACACATTTAAGAATGTATGTGTTCCATTGTAAAGGTGAAGGAATTAAGAAGTACAAACTGATAGTTGCAAAATAGTCACAGGGAAGTACAACATAGGGAATGTAGTCAATAATTTTATAATACCTATGTATAATGCCAGGTGGGTACTAGACTTACCAGGAGGAGAACTTCGTAAATTATATAAATGTCTAAACACTATGCTGCACACAGGAAATTAATATAAAATAATATTGAATGTCAACTGTAATTGAAAAATTTAAAAAAAGGGGCAAAAAGGTGAAGGGGAATAAGATGTTCAGATTTCCAGGTATAAAATAAGTCATGGGGCTGTAATGCACACCATAGGGAATATAGTCCATAATATTATGATACTAGCATAGTAAGGTGTCAGATGGTTGCAAGACTTATCATGGTTATCAATTCTTTAGGTATATAAATGTTGAATAACTATGGTATGTACCTGAAACTAATATAATATTGTATGTTAGTTATATTTTAATAAAAATCATTTAAAAAAAGAATTCCCTCTTTTTCTTTAACCTTTGGCATTTTATTTATTTATTTATATTTGGTATATGAAAAATATCTTTTTTTTATTAGTTTCATGTGCACAAGACAAAGTAATACTTAGACATTTATCATTTATATCCCTCACACTGTGGACCGCCCTCCCCCCATCCACTATCTCTCTGACATCGCACCGAGCCATCCCATTTCCACTGTCTCCACTCCCAATTCTGTACTCCGCCTCTTGTAAGTGTGTACATACATATATATACATATATGTAATATTGTAGTTGGCATTCATTATCGTTCAGCTTCAGGTGTACAGTGCAGTGATCAGACATCTACATCTTCCCTGAGGTGGTCTCCCAAATGGGACACGTGTCCATCGGATACCCTACAAAATCTTTACAGCATTATTGATTACGTTCCCCAGATTAATTTTCAAAACCCCGTGGCCATCTTCTAGTTACTGACTGTTTTCTAATCCCCTCACCTTCCCCCTTACCCCCAAACCCACGCCCATCTAGCAACCCTCAGTTTTTCCTCTTTGTCTCCAAAACTGTTTCTGATTAGTTCATTCACTTATTCTTTTCTTTAGATTCCGCATATAAGTGAGATCATATGGTACTTATCTTTCTCTGTCTGACTTATTTCACTTAACATAATGTTCTCTAGGTCCACCCAGGTTGTTGCAAATGGTAAGATTGCTTTCTTCTTTATGGCTGCGTAATACTCCATTGTATAAATGTACCACAGTTTCTTAATCCAGTCATCTACCGATGGGCATTTCGTTTGTTTCCATGTCTTGGCTATTGTGTATAGTGCTGCAATAAACATAGGGGTGCATAAAGATTTTTGAATTGGAGTTTTGGATTTCTCCGGATAGATACCTAGGAGTGGAATTACAGGATCATAGGGTAGTTCTATTTTGAGATTTTTGAGATACCTCCATACTGTTTTCCATAGTGGCTGCACCAATCTGCAATCCCACCAACAGTGCACAAGCGATCCCTTTTCTCCACATCCGCGCCAGCACTTGTTGTTTGTAGATTTATTGATGATAGCCATTTTGACTGGGGTGAGGTGGTATCTCATTGTGGTTTTTGTTTGCATTTCTCTGATGGTTAGTGAGGTTGTGCATTTCTTCATATGTCTGTTTGCCATCTCTATGTCCTTTTTAGAAAAATGTCTCTTCAAGTCCTCTGCCAATTTTTTAATTGGGTTGTTCGTTTTTTTGGAGTTGAGTTGAGTGAGTTTTTTATAGATTTGTGATATTAATCCCTTATCAGATATATCATTGGCAAATATCTTTTCCCATTCAGTAGGATCCCTTTCTGTTTTATTGATGGTTTCCTTGGCTGTGAAAAAACTTTTTAGGTTGATGTAATCCACATGTTTATTACTTCTCTTACTTCCCTCGCGCAAGGGGATATATCAGTAAAAATCTTATTCCGGGTAATGTCTGTGAAGTTTCTTCTTTTATTTTCTTCTAGGTATTTTATGGTTTCAGACCTTACATTTAAGTCTTTAAGCCATTTTGAATTTATTTTTGTATATGGTGTAAGGAGGTGGTCCAGCTTCATTTTTTTGCATGTGTCTGTCCAGGTTTCCCAGCACCATTTATTGAATAGACTGTCTTTCCTCCATCGTACATTCTTGCTTCCATTGTCGTAGATTAAATGGCCATATAGGCATGGATTTATTTCTGGACTCTCTATTCTGTTCCATTGATCTATGTGTCTGTTTTTATGCCAGTACCATGCTGTTTTGATTACTGTAGCCTTGTAGTATAATTTGAAGTCAGGTATTGTTATACCTCCCACTTTGTTCTTATTTCTCAAGATTGCCTTTGCTATTCGGGGTCTTTTATGGTCCCATATAAATTTTAGGATTATATGTTCTATTTCTGTGAAAAACGACGTTGGTAGTTTGATAGGAATTGCGTTGAATATGTATATTGCCTTAGGCAGTATGGACATTTTAACTATATTAATTCTTCCAGCCACCCTATGTCTCTTGATTGGAGCATTAATCCATTTACATTTAAATTGATTATTGATAGGTACATAGTTATTGCCATTTTTAAATTTGTAGTTAGGTTGTTTTGATCTTTCTTCTATTGACAGAAGTCCTTTTAGTATTTCTTGCAATGCTGGCTTGGTGGTAATAAATTCCTTTAGCTTATTTTTTTCTGGAAAGCTCTTTATCTCTCCATCAACTTTAAATGATAGCCTTGCTGGATAAAGCAATCTAGGTTGTAGGCCTTTGTTTTCCATCACTTTGAGTATCTCCTGCCACTCCCTCCTGGCCTTCAATGTTTCTGTAGAAAAATCGTTTGATAGTCTTATGGGAGTTCCCTTGTACGTAACCCTCCGTCTTTCCCTTGCTGCTTTTAGGATTCTCTCTTTGTCTTTAAGCTTTGCCATTTTAACTATAATGTGTCTTGGTGTGGACCTGTTTTGGTTAATCCTGGTTGGAACTCTCTGCACTTCCTGGACTTGTATGTTGGTTTCCTTCATCAGGTTGGGGAAGTTTTCAGACATTATTACTTCAAATAGGTTCTCAATCCCTTGCTTACTCTCTTCACCTTCTGGTATTCCTATGATGCGCATGTTGTTGCGCTTGATGTTATCCCAGAGGTCTCTTAGGCCATCCTCATTGTTTTTTTTTTTTTAATTTATTTTTAATTTATTGGGGTGACAATTGTTAGTAGAATTAAATAGATTTCAGTTGTGCAATTCTGTATCACATCATCCATAAATCACACTGTGTGTTCACCACCCAGAGTCAGCTCCCCTTCCATCACCATACATTTGATCCCCCTCACCCTCATCCCCCACCCCCCAACCCCCTTACGCTCTGGTAACCACCAAATTACGTTCCCCAGATTAATTTTCAAACCCCGTGGCCATCCTGTGGTCACCGACTGCCCTCCAATCCCCTCACCCTCCCCCTCACCCCCCACCCCTCCCGCCCATCTAGCAACCCTCAGTTTTTCCTCATTGTCTCCCAAACTGTTTCTGATTAGTTCATTCTCTTATTCTTTTCTTTAAAATCCGCAAATAAGTGAGATCATATGGTACTTATCTTTCTCTGTCTGACTTATTTCACTTAACATAAGTTCTCTAGATCCATCCATGTTGTTGCAAATGGTAAGATTTCTTTCTTCTTTATGGCTGCATAATACTCCATTGTATAAATGTACCACAGTTTCTTAATCCAGTCATCTACCGATGGGCATTTTGGTTGTTTCCATGTCTTAGCTATTGTGTATAATGCTGCAATAAACATAGGAGTGCATAAAGATTTTTGAATTGAAGTTCTGGATTTCTCCGGATAGATACCTAGGAGTGGAATTACTGGATCATAAGGTAGTTCCATTTTCAGAATTTTGAGATACCTCCATACTGTTTTCCATAGCGGCTGCACCAATCTGCAATCCCACCAACAGTGCACAAGCGTTCCCTTTTCTCCACATCCGCGCCAGCACTTGTTGTTTGTTGATTTATTGATGATAGCCATTCTGACTGGGGTGAGGTGGTATCTCATTGTGGTTTTTATTTGCATTTCTCTGATGGTTAGTGAGGTTGAGCATTTCTTCATATGTCTGTTTGCCATCTGTATGTCCTTTTCAGAAAAATGTCTCTTCAAGTCCTCTGCCCATTTTTTAATTGGATCGTTTGTTTTTTTGGAGTTGGGTTGAGTAAGTTTTCCATAGATTTGTGATATTAATCCCTTATCAGATATATCATTGGCAAATATCTTTTCCCATTCAGTAGGATCCCTTTTTGTTTTATTGATGGTTTCCTTTGCTGTGAAAAAACTTTTTAGTTTGATATAATCCCACATGTTTATTTTTTCTCTTAGTTCCCTCGAGCGAGGGTGTATATCAGTAAAAATCTTACTCCGGGTAATGTCTGAGAAGTTTCTTCCTATATTTTCTTCTAGGTATTTTATGGTTTCAGACCTTACATTTAAGTCTTTAAGCCATTTTGAATTTATTTTTGTATATGGTGTAAGGAGGTGGTCCAACTTCATTTTTTTGCATGTGTCTGTCCAGGTTTCCCAGCACCATTTATTGAATAGACTGTCATTACTCCATCGTACATTCTTGCTTCCATTGTCGTAGATTAAATGGCCATAGAGGCGTGGATTTATTTCTGGACTCTCTATTCTGTTCCATTGATCTATGTGTCTGTTTTTATGCCAGTACCATGCTGTTTTGATTACTGTAGCCTTGTAGTATAATTTGAAGTCAGGTATTGTTATACCTCCCACTTTGTTCTTATTTCTCAAGATTGCCTTTGCTATTCGGGGTCTTTTATGGTCCCATATAAATTTTAGGATTATATGTTCTATTTCTGTGAAAAACGACGTTGGCAGTTTGATAGGAATTGCATTGAATATGTATATTGCCTTAGGCAGTATGGACATTTTAACTATATTAATTCTTCCTATCCATGAACATGATATGTGTTTCCATCTATTTATATCTTCCTTCATTCCTTTCATCAGTGTCTTATAATTTTCTGAGTATAGATCTTTTACTTCTTTGGTTAAATTTATTCCCAAGTATTTTATAGTCTTTGGAGCGATTGTAAATGGGATTGTTTTTTTAATTTCTCCTTCTGATGTTTTATTATTGGTATATACAAATGCAACTGATTTCTGAATATTAATTTTGTATCCTGCCACTTTACTAAATTCATCTATCAGCTCTAATAGCTTCTTGGTGGAGTCTTTAGGGTTCTCTATATATAGTATCATATCATCTGCATACAATGATAACTTTACTTCCTCCTTACCAATTTGGATGCCTTTTATTTCTTTTTCTTGTCTGATTGCTGTGGCAAGAACTTCCAGAACTATGTTGAATAGAAGCGGAGATAGTGGGCATCCTTGCCTTTTTCCTGATCTTAGGGGGAATGATTTTAGCTTTTCCCCATTGAGTATGATGTTAGCTGTGGGTTTGTCATATATGGCCTTTATTATGTTGAGATAAGATCCCTCTATTCCCACTTTCTTAAGGGTTTTTATCATAAATGGCTGTTGGATTTTATCAAATGCTTTTTCTGCATCTATTGATATGATCATGTGATTTTTATTTTTCATTTTGTTAATGTGGTGTATCACATTAATAGATTTGCGGGTGTTGAACCACCCCTGCATACCAGGGATGAATCCCACTTGATCGTGGTGAATGATCTTTTTAATGTATTGCTGAATTCTGTTTGCTAATATTTTGTTGAGGATTTTTGCATCTATGTTCATTAAAGATATCGGCCTGTAGTTGTTTTCTTTTTTTGTGGTGTCTTTGTCTGATTTTGGGATCAGGGTGATAGTGGCTTCGTAAAAAGTGTTTGGGAGTCTTCCCTCCTTCTGGATTTTTTGGAAGAGCTTGAGGAGAATTGGTGATAATTCTTTTTTGAACGCTTTGTAAAATTCACCTGTAAATCCATCTGGTCCAGGGCTTTTGTTTGTTGGGAGACTGTTGATTACTGATTCAATTTCCGTGGTGGTAATCAGTCTATTCAGGCTTTCTGTTTCTTCTTGAGTTAGCCTTGGAAGGTTGTACGCCTCTAGAAAATTGTGCATTTCTTCCAAATTGTCAAATTTGTTGGCATATAGTTGCTCATAGTAACTTCTTAAAACTCTTTGTATTTCTGCAGTGTCCGTTGTCACTTCTCCTCTTTCGTTTCTGATTTTATTAATTTGGGTCCTCTCTCTCTTTTTTTTAATGAGTCTGGCTAAAGGTTTGTCGATTTTGTTTATCTTCTCTAAGAACCAACTCTTGGATTCATTGATCTTTTGTATTGTTTTTCTGGTTTCTATTTCATTTATTTTTGCTCTGATCTTTATTATCTCCTTCCTTGTGTTCCCTTTGGGCTTATTTTGCTGTTCTTTTTCCAAATCCCTTAAATGTGAAGATAAACTGTTGATTAGTGATGTTTCTTGTTTCTTTAGGTAGGCCTGCAAAGCTATGAATTTCCCTCTTAGAACTGCTTTCGCGGCATCCCATAGATTTTGGGTCGTTGTGTTTTCATTTTCATTTATCTCGAGATATCTTTTGATTTCTTCCTTGATCTCCTGCTTGACCCATTCATTATTTAGTAATAAGTTATTCAGCCTCCATGAATTGGTGTGTCTTCCAGCTTTTTTCCTGTAGTTCATTTCTAATTTCATAGCATTGTGATCAGAGAAGACAATTGGTATGATTTCAATTTTCTTAAATTTATCAAGACTTGTTTTGTGGCCTAACATATGATCTCTCTTGGAAAATGTTCCATGTGCGCTTGAGAAGAAGGTGTATTTTGCAGCATTGGGGTGAAATGTTCTGAAAATATCGATTAAATCCAAGTGGTGCAATGTATCATTTAAGGCTGTTGTTTCCATATTGATTTTCTGTCTGGAAGACCTGTCCCTTGTGGTCAGAGGTGTGTTGAAGTCCCCGACTATGATAGTGTTACTGTTGATCTCTGCCTTTATGTCAGTCAGTACCTGTTTTATATATTTAGGTGCTCCTATGTTGGGTGCATAGATGTTTACTAGGGTTATGTCCTCTTGTCGGATCGATCCTTTTATTATTATATAGTGCCCATCTTTATCTTTTAGTATGTTCTTCATTTTAAAGTCTATTTTGTCAGAAATAAGTATGGCAACTCCAGCTTTTTTCTCGTTTCCATTTGCATGAAATATCTTACTCCAACCCTTCACTTTCAGCCGGTGTGTGTCTTTTGTTCTGAGGTGAGTCTCTTGTATACAGCATATACAAGGGTCTTGCTGTCTTATCCAGTCAGCCACCCTATGTCTTTTGATTGGAGCATTTAATCCATTTACATTTAAAGTGATTATTGATAGGTACATAGATATTGCCATTTTTAAATTTGTAGTTAGGTTGTTTTGATCTTTCTTCTATTTACAGAAGTCCTTTTAGTATTTCTTGCAATGCTGGCTTGGTGGTAATAAATTCCTTTAGCTTATTTTTTTCTGGAAAGCTCTTTATCTCTCCATCAACTTTAAATGATAGCCTTGCTGGATAAAGCAATCTAGGTTGTAGGCCTTTGTTTTCCATCACTTTGAGTATCTCCTGCCACTCCCTCCTGGCCTTCAATGTTTCTGTAGAAAAATCATTTGATAGTCTTATGGGAGTTCCCTTGTATGTAACCCTCCGTCTTTCTCTTGCTGCTTTTAGGATTCTCTCTTTGTCTTTAAGCTTTGCCATTTTAACTATAATGTGTCTTGGTGTGGACCTGTTTGGGTTAATCCTGGTTGGAACTCTCTGCACTTCCTGGACTTGTATGTTGGTTTCCTTCATCAGGTTGGGGAAGTTTTCAGACATTATTACTTCAAATATGTTCTCAATCCCTTGCTTGCTCTCTTCACCTTCTGGTATTCCTATGATGCGCATGTTGTTGCGCTTGATGTTATCCCAGAGGTCTCTTAGGCCATCTTCATTGTTTTTTATTCTTTTTTCTTTTTGTTGTTCCGTTTGGGTGATCTCTGCTACCTTGTCTTCTAAGTCGCTGATTCGATCCTCTGCTTCATCTAGCCTGCTGGTAATTCCTTCGAGTGAGTTCTTAATTTCGGTAATTGTGTTCTTTAGTTCCAACTGGTTTTTCGTTATGATTTCTACATCCTTCTTTATGTCTTCTCTAAGCTCCTTAAACATTCTTATCACCATTGTTCTGAACTCTGTCTCTGAGAGGTTGGTTACGTCTGCTTCATTTGGTTCCGATTGTGGAAGCTTCTTCTGTTGTTTTATTTGGGACGTGTATCTTTGTTTCCCCATTCTGGCTGACTGTGTTTATTTTGATATATTAGGTAGATCCCCTAGAGTTCTTAGTTCTTGCTAGGTTATCTTATGTAGTATGTGTCCTTTATATTTGACTCGCACCACGTCGTCCTCCTCTGCGTGTGCTCCAAAGGTGAGTCTTGTGTTGTGTACACTGTCCCGTTCAAGAAGATCTTTAATTGCTTCCCGCTAATGAGCAGGTGGGGTCAACTCCTGGGCTGACCTGCCGTGAGACTTGGCTCTGCCCCCCGCAGGGCTCTCTGCTGCGTGAGGGTTGACCACCCCAATGTGATTTGGCCTCTGTGGGCTCCAGAGCCTGCCGAGAACCCCCTCTAGGTGTGTGACCTGCAGGTCAAACCCGGCTGCACTCCGATTTCGTCTGGAGTTGACCCCCGGATATGCCGAGTCTCGTGCCACCCAAGCTGGGCCCCGGCAGGGAAGTCCCAGAACAAGGCAAATCACCAAGCACAGCAGCAACGACAACAGCAAAGAGAAAAAAAAAAAAAAACAGCCGATAACCCCTGCTCGACACAGGCAAAGATATCAAAGATAAAAGACAAAGCAAAACAAAACCAAGCAAAGCAAAACAAAGCAAAACAAAAAGCAGCGACCGTCTCGGCCTGAGCCCACCAAGCAATGACCAGGTTGTCCTCTGCTGTACCAAAGAGCCCCCTGCTTATTGCACAGGCAGAGCCGGTCACCTCGTGCTCAGAGAGACTTTGGGACTGCAGACTTAAAAGCGTGGGCCTGAGGGGTCTGGATGATAGTCTCCACAAAGTCAGTGCAGCTTCTGCCCTTGTCCACACGTATGCACACCGAGAGGAGCACCACCAGTCCTTTGTCCAGAGCTCGTGAGTCCTAGGGCACTCCTTCAGTGTGTGTGTATGGGTGCGGGCGGGAGATTTCTGATCTGCTGACCGTGCCTCACAAGCTGGGCCCCGGCAGGGCAGTTTCAGAACAAAGCAAATCACCAAGCACAACAGCAACAACAACAACAAAGAAAAATATCAAATACGTTCACATGCAAAACCACCTGATAACCCCACTCGACAGAGGCAAAGATATCAAAGATATAAAGACAAAGCAAAACAAGACAAAACAAAGCAATACAAAAAGCAGCGACAGTCTCGGCCTAAGCCCACCAAGCAATGTCCAGGTTGTTCTCTGCTGTACCAAGGAGCCCCCTGCTTATTGCGCAGGCAGAGCCGGTCACCTGGTGCCCAGAGAGACTTTGGGACTGCAGACTTAAAAGCGTGGGCCTGAGGGGTCTGGATGATAGTTTTTACAATGTCAGTGCAGTTTCTGCCCTTGCCTGCACAAATGCACACTGAGAGTGGCACCACCAGATACGTGACCAAAACTCTTGAGTCTTAAGGCACCTCTTCAGTGTGTGTGTGTGAGTGCGGGCGGGAGATTTCTGATCTGCTGAAAGCCCAGAGCTGCGCCTGCCTCACTGCTGATCTCCGGGTGTGTCTCGGCAGCTGCACCCACCCCACCCTAGGCAAGCCAGGAAGGGTGGGGGCTGGAAATGGAGGGGTCTTCACTCTCCCAGCCCAGCCGTGAGTCGCCCTCTTCCCGCAGGCCAGAAAAGGTGGTGGCTGGGGGTGGAGGAGTCTCTTCTCTCCTAGCGCAGCCAAAATCACGCACACTACCCAGTCTGCCTGGGTCAGCGCTGCCCGTCTGGCATCCCAAAGCCTGAGCCTCAGATACCAGTCCTCGGTTCAGGAGCGGGTTTAAGTCTCTGGAAGGGCGGAGTAAGATTGGAAGAGCGGGGCGGGGGAGGGGCCTAGGTATGGAGACTGTGCCCCCCGTTCGCCGCAGGGCGCGCCGCCTTCCCGGCTGGAGAAATCAGCCGTGGGACGCAGGGAAAGAGCCCACCCCCGGTCTCTGCGCTCTCCGCTCCGCCTTGGGCTCCCGCGGTTTCCAGTCCCAGTCTCTGGAAGGGCGGGGTAGGATTGGAAGAACAGGGCGGGGGGTGGGGGAGGGGCCCAGTTATGGAGACTGCGCCCCCCGACCGCCGCAGGGCGCGCCGCCTTCCCAGCGGGAGAAATCAGCCGTGGGAGCAGGGAAAGAGCCCACCCCCGGTCTCTGCGCTCTCCGCTCCGCCTGGGATCCCGTGCGTGCCCGGCTCAGTGGTTTTCGGTTTTCGCCCCCGCCAGCTGAGGCTCCCTTGGGGGCTGGGCTCTCCCGCCGCTGCCGGCCGGGCGCTCTCACGCCGCTCCTCTTTTTCCTTTCCTTGCTCCGTCCAGTTAGCGTACCTTCAAGAATTTCTTAGCTTCAAGTAATCCACGAATCTCCCCACTATATTGTGTGGTGAGCGAAAATTTCTTTGATGGGTTATAGTTCCCGTTTGCAACAAGATCCGGAGGAGAACTCAGAAAGTGCGCCCTGCTGCCGCCATTCCTTGTTGCACTTCCAAAATGGAAGCTGAGGAGTATGAATGCGTTCTGGAACATGCGCC
Organism: Rhinolophus ferrumequinum; assembly: GCF_004115265.2. Classification (NCBI taxonomy): domain Eukaryota; kingdom Metazoa; phylum Chordata; class Mammalia; order Chiroptera; family Rhinolophidae; genus Rhinolophus; species Rhinolophus ferrumequinum. The sequence goes on from NC_046284.1 coordinate 41,345,949, forward strand.
TAACAGAGGCCAAGCCATACCACCATCTCTGGGAATGGTCAGAGTGTTAATTGACTTCTGTTAGTAAAGTCTTGTCCTTGTAAAGCAGTCAACCGAAGTTGCACCAAACTTGAACTCCTGGCACCCCGTTGGTGAAGCCAGGCCATGTGCCCTCGTGTCCTCTCAGCCTCTCTGTCCCGTGGAGACCTGGCCTTGGTTTTCTCAGGCCAGTGCTGGTCTCTCTGCAGGGCCCCTCATTGTTTTTTATTCTTTTTTCTTTCTGTTGTTCTGTTTGGGTGATCTCTGCTACCTTGTCTTCTAAGTCGCTGATTCGATCCTCTGCTTCATCTAGCCTGCTGGTAATTCCTTCAAGTGAGTTCTTTTTTTTTATTTATTTAAATTTATTGGGGTGACAATTATTAAAATTACATAGATTTCAGGTGTGCAATTCTATATCACATCATCTATAAATTACATTATGTGTTCACCACCCAGAGTCAGTTCTCCTTCCATCACCGTATATTTGATCCCCCTTACCCTCATCTCCCACCCCCAACCCCTTTACCCTCTGGTAACCGCTAAATGACGTTCCCCAGATTAATTTTCAAACCCCGTGGCCATCCTGTGGTCACCGACTGCCCTTCAATCCCTCCCCCCCCCCCCCCCCCCCGCCCATCTACCAATCCTCAGTTTTTCCTCTTTGTCTCCAACACTGTTTCTGGTTAGTTCATTCACTTATTCAAGTGAGTTCTTAATTTCGGTAATTGTGTTCTTTAGTTCTAACTGGTTGTTCGTTATGATTTCTACATCCTTCTTTATGTTTTCTCTAAGCTTGTTCGTTATGATTTCTACATCCTTCTTTATGTCTTCTCTAAGCTCCTTAAACATTCTTATCACCAGTGTTCTGAACTCTGTCTCTGAAAGGTTGGTTACGTCTGCTTCATTTGGTTCCAGTTGTGAAGGCTTCTTCTGTTCTTTTATTTGGGATGTGTATCTTTGTTTCCCCATTCTGGCTGACTGTGTTTATTTTGATATATTAGGTAGATCCCCTATAGTTTTTAGTTCTTGCTAGGTTATCTTATGTAGTATGTGTCCTTTATATTTGACTCGCACCGCGTCGTCCTCCTCTTCTTGTGCTCCAAAGCTGACTCTTGTACACTGCCCCGTTCAAGAAGATCTTTAATTGCTTTTTGCTTGTAAGTAGGTGGGGTTAACTCCTGGGCTGACCCGTTGTGAGACTTGGCTCTGCCCACCGCAGGGCGCTCTGCTGCGTGAGGGTTGACCAACCTAATATGGTTTGGCCTCTATGGGCTCCATCGCCTGCAGAGAGCCCCCTCTGGGTGTGTGACCTGCAGGTCAAACCTGGCAGCACTCCGGTTTGGTCTAGAGTTGGCCCCTGGATATGCTGAGTCCTGTGCCTCTCAAGCTGGGCCCCAGCAGGGCAGCCTCAGAACAAAGCAGATCACGAAGCACAACAGCAAGGACAACAGCAAAAAAAAGAAAAAAATCAAGTACATTCAGATGCAAAAAACAACCGATAACCCCCGCTCGACACAGGCAAAGATATCAAAGATATAAAGACAAAGCAAAACAAAACAAAGCAAAGCAAAACAAAAAGCAGCGACCGTCTCGGCCTGAGCCCACCAAGAAATGTCCAGATTGTCCTCTGCTGTACCAAAGAGCACCCTGCTTATTGTGCAGGCAGAGCCGGTCACCTGGTGCCCAGAGTGACTTTGGGACTGCAGACTTAAATGCGTGGGCCTGAGGGGTCTGGATGATAGTTTTTACAAAGTCAGTGCAGTTTCTGTCCTTGTCTGCACTTATGCACACTGAGAGTAGCACCACCAGCCCCTTGTCCAGAACTCCTGAGTCCTAGGGCACTTCTTCATTGTGTGTATGTATGGGTGCGGGTGGGAGATTTCTGATCTGCTGACCGTGCCTCACAAGCTGGGCCCTGGCAGGGCAGTTTCAGAACAAAGCAAATCACCAAGCACAACAGCAACAACAACAACAAAGAAAAAAAATCAAATACATTCACATGCAAAACCATCTGATAACCCCCACTCGACACAGGTAAAGATATCAAAGATATAAAGACAAAGCAAAACAAAACACAACAAAGCAAAACAAAAGGCAGCGACAGTCTCGGCCTAAGCCCACCAAGCAATGTCCAGGTTGTCCTCTGCTGTACCAAAGAGCCCCCTGCTTATTGCGCAGGCAGAGCCGGTCACCTGGTGTCCAGAGAGACTTTGGGACTGCAGACTTAAATGTGTGGGCCTGAGGGTTCTGGATGATAGTTTTTACAAAGTCAGTGCAGTTTCTGCCTTTGCCTGCATATATGCACACTGAGAGTGACACCACCAGTTCCGTGTCCAGTACTCTTGAGTCTTAAGGCACCTCTTCATTGTGTGTGTGTATGAGTGCGGGCGGGAGATTTCTGATCTGCTGAAAGCCCAGAGCTGCTCCTGCCTCACTGCTGATCTCGGGGTGTGTCTCTGCAGCTGCACCCGCCCCGCCCTAGGCAAGCCAGGAAGGGTGGGGGCTGGGGTTGGAGGTGTCTTCACTCTCCCAGCCCAGCCGCGCGTCGCCCTCTTCCTGCAGGCCAGAAAAGGTGGTGGCTGGGGGTGGAGGCGTCTCTTCTCTCCTAGCGCAGCCAAAATCACACACACTTCCCAGTCTCCCTGGGTCAGGGCTGCCCGTCAGGCTTCCCAGAGCCTGAGCAATACGGCTCCTCTGTAATCTGACGCCACTCCTCAGTTCAGGGGCCGGTTTAAGTCTCTGGAAGGGCGGAGTAGGATTGGAAGAGCGGGGCGGGGGAGGGGCCCAGGTATGGAGTCGGTGCTCCTTGTCCGGCGTAGGGCACACTGGCTGGTTTCCCGGTGGGAGAAATCAGCCGTGGGACGCAGGGAAAGAGCCCCCCTCCTGGTCCCTGCGCTCTACGTTCCGCCCTGGGATCCCGTGCGTCCCCGGCCCAGCGGGTTCAACCGTGGTTTTCGGTTTTCGCTCCCGCCAGCTGAGGCTCCGTTGCGGGCTGGGATCTCCCGCCGCTGCCGGCCGGGCGTTTTCACTCCACTCCTCTTTTTCCTTCCCCTGCTCGCCCAATTAGCGCACCTTCAAGTACTCCTTAGCTTCAAGTAATCCACGAATCTCCCCGCTATTCTGTGTGATGAGCGAAAAGTTCTTTGATGGGTTATAGGTCTCGTTTGCAACAAGATCCGGAGGAGAACTCAGAAAGTGCGCCCTGCTGCCGCCATTCCTATGACGTCCGACCAATTTGTACTTCTTAATTGTTCCCCCTTTTCATCTTCCTCCCAACACCCCTTCCCATCTGTCAATCCTTAAATGTTCTGTGTATCTATGAGTTTGTTTCTGTCTTGTTTGTTCATTTATATTCTTCTTTAGATTCCACATGTAAGTAAAATCATATGGGATTTGTCTTTCTCTATCTCACTTACTCCACTCAGCTTAATACCCTGCAGGTCCATCCACGCTGTTGCAGATGAAATATTTCATTCTTTTTTATGTCTGAGTAATATTCCATTATATATATATGAGGTCTGGCAATTAAGTTTGTGAAATTGTTGCAATGATGTTGCTAACCTTTTTTGATATCAGAGGGATTATTCATTTTGAATTTGTACCAACTGGACAAACAGTTAACCAACTTTACTCTTTGGATGTGCTGAAAAGGCTGTGTGAAACAGGTATACAACCTGAACTTTTCACCAACATTCATGGCTCTTACATCATGACAATTTACCAGCTCACATGGCACTGTCTGTGAGGGAATTTTTAGCCAGTAAACGAATAATGTATTGCAACACTCTTTCTACTGACCTCATCTGTCACCCAATGACTTCTTTCTTTACCTGAAGATAAAGGAAGTATTGAAAGGACGATATTTTCATGAGATGCAGGACGTCAAGGGTAATACAATGACAAGTCTGAAGGCAATTCCAGAAAAAGAGTTCCAAAATTGCTATGAAGGGTGGACTACGGGCTGGCGTTGGTGCATAGCTTCCCAAGGGAAGTACTTCAAAGGTTACCATAGTGATTTTCAGCAATGAGGTTATGTAGCACTTCTTCTAGGATGAGTTTTTGAACTTAAATGTCCGACCTCATATGTATCACATCTTTTTTTTTTTTTAATTTATTGGGGGTGACAATCGTTAGTGAAATTACATAGATTCCAGGTGTACAATTCTGTATTACATCATCTATAAATGCCATTGTGTGTTCCCCACACAGAGACAGTTCTCCTTCCATCACCATATATTTGATCCCCTTTCCCTCATCTCCCACCCCCCACCCCCCTTACTCTCTGGTAACCACTAAAATATTGTCTGAGTCTATGAGTTTTTGTTTCTCATTTGTTTGTCTTCTTCTTTTGTTGTTTTTGGTTTCTATACCACATATCAGCGAAATCATATGGTTCTCTTCTTTTTCTGTCTGACTTATTTCGCTTAGCATTATACTCTCAAGATCCATCCATGTTGTCACAAATGTTCCTATATCATCTTTCTTACTGCCGAATAGTATTCCATTGTGTATATATACCACAACTTCTTTATCCTTTCATCTATCGAAGGACATTTTGGTTGCTTCCATGTCTTGGCCACGGTAAACAAAGCTGCAATGACCATTAGAGCACACGTGACTTTATGTGTAGAGGTTTTCATATTTTTTGGGTAGATACCCAGGAGAGGGATTGCTGGGTCATATGGTAATTCTATTCGTAATTCTTTGAGGAACCTCCACACTGCCTTCCATAATGGCTGCACCAGTCTGCATTCCCACCAACAGTGTATGAGGGTTCCTTTTTCTCCACAGCCTCTCCAACACTTGTTACTATTTGTCTTGTTGATGATAGCCATTCTGACTGGGGTGAGGTGATATTTCATTGTGGTTTTTATTTGCATTTCTCTGATGATTAGTGATGTTGAGCATTTTTTCATATGTCTATTTGCCATTTGTATGTCCTCTTTGGAGAAATGTCTCTTCTGGTCCTCTGCCCATTTTTCAATTGGGTTGTTTGTTTATTTGTTGTTGAGATTCATGAGTTCCTTGTATATTTTGGATATTAGCCCCTTATTGGAGGCACTGTTTGCAAAACTCTTCTCCCATTCAGTTGGTTGCCTCTTTATTTTGTCGATGGTTTCTTTTGCTGCGCAGAAGCTTTTAAGTTTCATATAGTCCCGTTCGTTTATTTTAGCTTTTACTTCCCTTGCCTTTGGAGTCAAATTCATAAAATGCTCTTTGAACCCAAGGTCCATAAGTTTAGTACCTATGTTTTCTTCTATGCAGTTTATTGTGTCAGGTCTTATGCTTAAGTTTTTGATCCATTTTGAATTGATTTTGATACATGGTGACAGATAGCAGTCCAGTTTCATTCTTTTGCTCGTGGCTATCCAATTCTACCAGCACCATTTATTGAAGAGGCTGTCTTTCCTCCATTGTAAGTTTTTAGCTTCTTTGTCAAAAATGATCTGTCCATATTTATGTGGTTTTGTTTCTGTGTTCTCAATTCTATTCCATTGGTCTTTGTGTCTGGTTTTCTGCCAATACCATGCTAGTTTGATTATTGTAGCCCTGTAGTACAAGCTAACGTCAGGGAGTGTGGTACCTCCAGTATTGTTCGTTTTTTTTAAGATAGCTTTGGCTATTCAGGGTCTTTTGTGGTTCCAAACAAATCTGATGATTTTTTGTTCTATCTCTTTAACAAATGCCATTGGGATTTTGATGGAGATTGCATTAAATCTGTATATTGCTTTGGATAATATGGCCATTTTAACTATGTTGATTCTTCCAATCCATGAGCACAGAATGTCTTTCCATTTCTTGTGTCTTCTTCAATTTCTTTCAAAAATTTCTTATACTTTTCAGCGTATAGGCCCTTCACATCGTTGGTTAAGTTTATTCCTAGGTATTTTATTCTTTTTGCTGCCATTGCAAAAGGAATTGTTTTTTGTATTTCTTTTTCGGAGATTTCTTTGTTAGTATATAGGAATGTAATGGACTATTGTACGTTGATTTTTTAGTCAGCAACTTTACTGTATTCGTTGAATGTTTAATAGCTTTTTGGTGGAGTCTTTAGGGTTTTCTATATATAGCATCATGTCATCTGCAAAGAGTGATAATTTAACTTCTTCATTCCCAATTTGGATGCCTTTTATTTCTTTCTCTTGCCTGATTGCTCTGGCAAGGACTTCCAACACTATGTTGAAAAGCAGAGGTGATACGGGACAACCCTGTCGGGTTCCTGAACGTAGAGCAAAGGGCTTCAGTTTTTCACCATTAATTATGAGATTAGCTGAGGGCTTGTCATATATGGCCTTTATTATGTTAGGGTATTTTCCTTCTGTATCTATTTTATGAAGTGTTTTAATCATAAATGGATGTTGTATCTTAACAAATGCTTTTTCCGCATCAATTGATATAATCATATGATTTTTGTCCTTTATTTTGTTTATGTGATGTATCACATTAATGGATTTGTGGATGTTGAACCATCCTTGTGCCCCAGGGATGAACCCAACTTGGTCGTGATGAATGATCTTTTTACTGTATTATTGTATTCGATTTGCTAGAATTTTTTTTAGGATTTTTGCATCTGTATTCATCAGAGATATTGGTCTGTAGTTTTCTTTTTTTGTGCTGTCCTTACCAGGTTTTGGTATCATGGTAATGTTGGCCTCATAAAATGAGTTTGGGCATACTGTCTCTTCTTCAATATTTTAGAAGAGTTTGAGCAGGATTGGTATTAGATCGTCTTTAAAGGTTTGGGAGTATTCATTATTGAAGCCATATGGTCCCGGACTTTTGCTTTTGGGAAGGTTTTGGGTGACTGATTCAATTTCATTACTGGTGATCGGTCTGCTTAGATTGTCCAGTTTTTCATGGTTCAGCCTTGGAAGGCTATATGTTTCTAAGAACGTGTCCATTTCTTCTAGGTTATTGAATTTGGTGGCATATAGTCCTTCATAGTATTCTTGCATGATCCTTTGTATTTCTGTGGTGTAAGTGATAACTTCCCCTTTTTCATTTCTGATTTTGGTAATTAGTGTCTTCTCTTTTTTTATCTTAGTGAGTCTAGCCAAGGGTTTGTCAATTTTGTTAATCTTTTCAAAGAACCAGCTCTTTGTCACATTAATTTCTTCATTGTCTTTTTGTTCTCTATTTCATTTAGTTCTGCTCTGATTTTTGTTATTTCCTTTCTTCTGCTGACCTTGGGTTTCACTTGTTCTTCTTTTTCTAGTTCTTTAAGGTGTAACCTGAGGTTATTTACTTGGGATTTTTCTTGTTTCTTGAGATCGTCCTGTAATGATATAAATTTCCTTCTTAAAACTTCTTTTGCTGTATCCCAAAAATTTTGGTAGGATATATTTTCGTTGTCATTTGTTTCTATGTATGTTTTGATCTCTCCTCTTATTTCTTCTTTGACCCAGTCGTACTTTAAAAGTATGTTGTTTAATCTCCATGTATTTGTGTTTTTTCCTGCTTTCTTTTTGCAGTTGATATCCCATTTCAAAACCTTGTGATCAGAGAATATGCGTGGTATGATGTCAATCTTCTAAATTTGCTGAGGCTGATTTTATGTCCCAATATATGGCCTATCCTTGAGAATTTTCCTTGTACACTAGAAAACAACGTATAGTCTGATGTTTTAGGATGAAGTGCTCTATATATGTCAATTATGTCCGTTTCATTTAATGTGTCATTTAGGGCTGCTACTTCGTTATTTATTTTCTGTTTGGATGATCTATCCATAGCTGTCAGTGATGTATTTAGGTCCCCTAGTATAATTGTGTTTTGGTCAATTTCTCCCTTTAGTTCTGTTAGTAGTTCCTTGGTATATTCCGGTGCTCCCTGATTGGGGTCATAAATATTGATGACTGTTATGTCTTCTTGTTGTATTTACCATTATGAATTTACCATTACCCCTTTACCATTATGAAATGTCCATCTTTGTCTCCTGTTATCTTTTTCACCCTGAAGTCTGTTTCATCTGATATCATTATGGCTACACCTGGTTTTCTCTGTGTACTATTTGCTTGGAGTGTCAATTTCCACCCTTTTACTTTGAGTCTATGCTTGTGCCTGTAGCTGAGATGTGTCTCTTGGAGACAGCATATGGTTGGGTTTAGTTTTTTGATCCAATCTGCTACTCTGTGCCTTTTCATTGGTGTTTTCAGTCCATTTACATTTAGCGTGAATATCGATATATGAGGATTTCCAGTCATTCTATCTTTAGTTTTCTGGTAATGGTGTGTCTCCATTGTTTCTTTGCCTTTTTGTTGTTGTGTATTATTTCTGTGTGGTGGTATTCTATGATGTTTCCCTCTGTTTCTTCTTTTATTACAGTGTAAATTTCAGTTCTGGATTTTTTTTGAGTGGTTACCCTTCAGTTTATGTAAAAAAAAGTTTGATATTTAGAGTATTCCATGTTCTTCACCACGCTTACTTTCTCCATTCCCATATTCCAGTTCAGGCCTTTACTCTCCCCCTTTTTATGTTTCGGTTGCCACAAATTGTCCCTGTTGATGGTGGTCGAATAGCCTCCTTTAGTATTTCTTGTAGTGCAGGTCATGTATTAGAAAATTCCCTCAGCTTCTGTATGTCTGGAAAGGTCTTTATTCCTCCTTCATATCTAAAGGATATCTTTGCTGGATACATTATTCTTTGCTCATAATTTCTCTCTTTCAATAGTTTGAATATTTGGTTCCACTCCCTCCTGGCTTGTAGAGTTTCTGCTGAAAAATCTGATGATAATCTAATGGGCTTTCCTTTGTAGGTTACCGTCTTCTTTTCCCTGACTGCCTTGAGGATTCTTTCTTTGTCATTGATTTTAGACAGCTTCAATACAATGTGCCTTGGAGAAGGCCTGTTGGGATTCAGGTAACCAGGTGTTCTATTTGCTCGTTGGATTCGAGGATGCAGTTCTTTCCACAAGTTTGGGAAGTTCTCATCAACAATTTGTTTGAATATATTCTCTGTTCCCTTCTCTCTTTCTTCTCCTTCTGGTATGCCCATTGTTCTTATATTGCTCTTTCTGATGTAGTCAGAAAGTTCTTGTAGAGTTCTTTCATTTTTTTAAGTCTCAAGTCTCTTTCTTCTTCCATCTGTGTAATTTCCAGGTTTGTATCTTCGATGACACTGATTCTTTCCTCCATCTGGTCAACTCTACTACCTAAGCTGGTTATTTCATTCTTAATTTCTCCTATTGAGTTCTTAATCTCTAGAAGTTCTATTTGGTTCTTTTTTAAAATTTAAATCTCTTTCGTAAAATGCTCATGTTGTTCTTTGATTGTGTTTCTCAGTTCATTAAAGTGCCTTTCTGTGTTTTCTTGCATCTCGTTGAGTTTTTTCAGAACTGCAATCTTGAATTCTCTGTCGTTTAAGTCACATATTTCCATATCTTTAAGTTCCTTTACTAGAGAGTTTTCCCTTTCTTTCTGAGCTATCTTGTTGCCTTGGTTATTCATGGGAATTACTGATTTATTATTTCTCTTCCTAGACATCTACAGGAGTGGCTTCTGCAACAGGTTGATAGGAAGAAGCCTTTCTTTTGTTTTCCAGTGCTTGTTGGTAGAATGTTTTATTTTCTCTTCGACTGCATCCTTTTTTTTCTCACACGGTAGTGCTGTGTTTTCTCTGCACTATTCCAGCTTCTCACACAATGGGGGCATTCCCTGGGAGACGGGCTTCTCCTCTTTTAATAGTTCGCCTGGGTCACAGGGCACAGTGTCCGTGTGGGTATGCGGAGAGCTTTTGAAGTTTGAAATCTCTTCCTTCACCAGATTCAGAGCTCATATGTTTCAGCAGTTCTGTTTACTCCTGCAGGGATCCCCCCAGACAGGTGGGGCTAGGGTCAGGGTGAGTTGTGAGAGGTGGCCCAGAGCAATGGCAGCGACCACCACAGCCAGTCCTGCTTCCACAGCTCCCTCCCCTTTGCCAGAATCAGGTGTGCTTCGAATCTGTTTCTGCGGTCCACAGTTCTCAGAACAGCAAATATTCTGTTCTTTTGATCTGACAGTGCTACTGTTCCGCTTCTTGCACCAGGCAGGTGGGGTCGGGATGAGCTCTGGGATGGTAGGAAGGGTGCAGCTAGTCTCAGTGCCTAAGGCTTCCTTTCTCTTCTCAGCAGTGAGGGCTTAAACCACTTTTTTCAGCCTTCCTCCCTCAGTCTTTTCTCCGAGGTCTCTGCCATGAGCGTTGGGTTCAGATGTGTTATATGCTGCCCCCTCAGCCCTGTGGGTCATAAGCAGTCCGAGTTCTTCCCTCTACCGCAGCTGCGGCAGTTCCTGGACGCAGCGAGCTCGGAGCACTGACCTAGGTCTGCGTCCTGCGCCTGCGCGTCTCTGTCTCCCTACTTCTTTCCATCCTCGCCCACCTTTAGGTGAATTCAGTAGTGGGTCTCTTCCTCTTACCTGTCTGCTGTTCAGGGAGTCCTTTGCATAGTTATTGTTGTTTGATTCGTTGTAAATTCCACGGGAGCTTTACAGAGGCTCACCTCATGCCGCCATTTGTCCTCCACATCTTTTTTGTCTATTCATACATTGATTCACTCCTAGGTTGCCTCCATATCTTAGGTATTGTAAATAATGCTGCAGTGAACATGTGAATGCACATGGCCCTTTGAAATAGTGTTTGGGGTGTCTTTGGATAAATACTCAGAGGTGGAATTACTGGGTTCTTTGTCATTTTCTATGGCCTTTGTTTTAAAGTCTATTATGTCTGTTATAGGTATGGATACTGCAGCTTCTTTTTTTTTTTTTCATTTCCATTTTCATGAAACATTTTTTCCATCCTTCCAGTCTGTGTGTGTCTTTTGATCTGAAGTGAGAAGCATATGTAAGTATTTTGTTTCTTCTCCATTCAGGAACTGTATATCTTTTGATTGCAATATTTAATCCATTTATATTCAAAGTAATTATTGATAGATATGCAGTCATTGCCATTTATTATTCATACCTTAGATTTTTTTTTCTTCTTCTTCTTAAAGAAGTGCCTTTAACATATCGGGTAATTGAGGTTTGGGCGTGATGAACTCCTTTAGCTATTTCCTGTCTGGGAAGCTCTTTATGTCTCCTTGGATTCTAAATGATAGCTTTGCTTTTTAATTTTGGTTGTAGGTATTTGCTTTTCATCACTTTGAATATTTTATGCCAATCCCTTCTGGCCTGCAAAGTTTCTTTTGAGAATGACTGACAGTGTTATGGTAACTCTCTTGTAGGTAACTAACTACTTTTCTCTTGCTGTTTTTATGGTTCTTTTTGTCCTTAACCTTTGGCATTTTAATTATGATATGTCTTGGTGTGGGTCTGTTTGGATTCATCTTCTTTGGGACTATCTGTGCTTCCTAGGCTTGTATGTGTATTTTCTTCACCAGGTTAGGGAAGTTTTTCATCATTGTTTCTTCCAATACGTTTTCAATTCCTTGCTCTCTCTCTTCTTCTGGTACCCATATGATACGAATGTTGGTCCACTTCATGTTGTCCCAGAGACTCCTTAAACTTTCCTCATTTTTTGGGATTTTTTTTTTCTTTTTGCTGTTCTGATTGGGTGGTTTCTGCTACCTTGTCTTCCAAATTGCTGATGCAGTCTTCTGCTTCATCTAATCTACTGTTGATTCCTACTAATATATTCTTCATTTTACTTATTGTATTCTTTATTTCTTTTTTTCCCCTTGCTCTAGACTTTAACTTATCCCTTTAAAGGGTTCTATTATTTAGTATCTTGTATTTGTTGTTGTTATCACCGTATATTTTAGTAGCTAATTGTAAACTTACTTTATCTCCCCAATTAGACTCTCAGCTCCTTGGGAAAAGATATGGTGACTTGTTTGTTGTTTCTCCCACAGTATCTGTTCTAGTGCTTTGTTCATGGTGACTGCTTATTAACTTTTGACTGAATGTAGGTTATGGTATGCTATTTCTCCCATTGTTTTTGCAAGTAATTTTGGAGCACTACTATTATGAGGATTGAGGGGATTTTTGAGATGGAGGCCTGCCTTCCAGAGGTATCGATCTGTGGAGGAAGACTAGACACCAAAGACTGTTCTACTTGTGATTCCATAGGCTCCATTCGGTTCTGTGTTAGTGGTGAATTGTTCATATGTCTTTCTCATTTCCCTAGTTGCAGTTTTAGTTAATATTCTTTTTGCTCTGGAAAGTATTATCAATTCTCCTTCAGCCATTTATTTTCTGGATTCAGTAACCCAATAATTTAATATCTGATTCAGTGAAGACTGAACTGACTGTGACAGTAACAAACTACTTCTTAGGAGTTACTCAACCATTTCAAGCCACCAGAGAATCTTAGAATAAATGATTTTATTCAGACTTTAAATGCCTAGCCTAGGAACCTGAGAGAGAATTGTTGGTTCTTTCCTCAATTAGGTTGAACCCCAGAGGGCCACTTCCATCTCTTATTTTCCTGTTCACTTTTCTAGTTCTGGTGATGCACGAGATAGCTTTTTAGAACCATAGTTTGATCTCCCAAAAGACACAGAAGTTCTTTTGAAAATGACCAGTTTTTTGCTTTTGTTTTGGTTTGTTTTGTTTTTGAAGACTATTGAAGTAGCAAGTTCATCGGGACATTTTTTAATCTGAGAACTTTCCTGTATTTGTGAAGAATATTATAAATGAGTTTACATGTTGCTATAGGTTAAGATAATCTAGAAATGGATTGGAAAACCTATTTCAATAAGCTTCTGGGTGCTTTTAGTGAAAATAATAAATTTCAAATAATTAGGAAAGTCATAAAAATAAGTGTTATGAGCAGAGTACCTGTCATTTTTCACCTTCAAAATTAGATATGCACTACCAGGGTCACTGTATTGCTTGTAGGCATTTATAGCTGCCATTGGTAACTTCTTTTTTTTTAATTAAATTTATTGGGGTGACAGCAATTAGTAAAATTACAAAGGTTTG